>NW_009725532.1:0-38427 GCF_000703405.1 Apaloderma vittatum
GTGCTCAAGTTACTGTAAGCTGGGCTTTTCGTGCTTCACAAAAATCAGTGATTAACCAATTCTGCCTATGCCTGAAAAACTCCTATCCCCACTGAGGAGCAAGGGGAGAAAGTCAGGCTGGTATTTTTTTTCCCTAAAATCTTTTCTCCCAGCATTGTCTCCACAAACAAATAAGAATTTGCCAGCTATCTGCAGGAGAATGAAAGGAAGCACTGCTAATCCAAACCCATCATTATATAGTGAACCTCCTAAACTGGTTATATTTAAAGAGAAACCATTCTGCCACAAATAAATCCAATGAACATCTGGTTTTTCAAGGCTAGGATGTATCACCAGTGTATATTTCTCCACTAAGACTGTAGACTGCCACAGAAAGTATGATTAATGTACCTTTAACACTGTGAAGGTGTTTGCTATTGTATATATACCTTCTAAATACGAATCCTGGCATATAGAAGCATGACCTCAGCATCTCAATTAATATTCTCTCACTCAGATGCCAAGATCTAATGTCCAGGCCTAAGTGTGAACAATCACCACGGCTACAATTGCTATTTCCCAGCACTGCTCCATCAGTACTTAATCTGTTGCTTTATAGAGCACCGTAGGGGATCCCCAGAAAGGAAAGCAGCTGCAGCCAAGTTCTGTTCCAAAAAGTATTTTCAACTGAGATGCCTATTAATCCAGGCAATAGGCATTAAATGACGTAATAGTGAAGCTAGAGGGCTGATATGCCCTTCTAGCCAGGGCAGGAAAAATGTCTTTTTTTATGCCTAGGATAGTTGCTGTAAAAGAGAGCCCTACAGGAGTCTAAGAAATTTGTTCCAGGGTTATTAGTTTTTTTCCCCTCTTGGAGTGGCAGCTGTTGGCTTTTTTTTTTTTTTTTTTTTTTTCCCCTAAATCAAGATAATGTATTTAATTTCTTTGGTTGTTACAGCAATTGGTTAGGTATCCACAGATGACAGTCAACTGAGAACTTTCAGTGCAAAAGGAGCCTGGAGCTGTGTGTCTGTATTCTCAGCCATTTCCATTCATATTGTTTCAGCTGGAGCTTGCAAAAAGAAACATGACCTCCAAAGAGGGGTTGGACGAGTGTCCTAGGAAAATGGTTGGCTTAGAAAAGAAACTACAACTCACTTTCAGGATTTCTGTGTGACCCTGGAAAGCTTATTCCATGTCTCTGTGCCTGAAGATCTAGTCTGAAACATGAACAAAATAGCTCTGCCTTCTTTCGCGAAGAGCTGGTGAATACTCATTTTTGACTTGCAAGAGCTTATTCAGAGCTGAGATTGGCAGGGAAGGTGTATTCACTCTGCTCTTGAAGAATAGCAGCCAATGAATCTTACAGACCACAGAAAAGTGGGTCCTGTTTGATCACTTTGACTCTGTCTTGTAGGGCTTATCCTCTTATGAGAATAGTCCAGTGAAACAGAGATTGAACAAGGTCAGTGTGACTATAGCCAGAAGTGTGAAAATAAGGTTTAATTCTCCTCCAAGTACCTCCCCATTATTTTTTAAGCTACATCAATATATCCCTATACATTGGGTTTTTCTTTCTGCACCTCCTACTTTCCAGCTAGTGAAACCTGAGACAAGATGTTTGATATCTCCCACAACGGTAAGATTTAGAACCCCATTGGGTACACGATGTCCTGATTTCTTCTGCTTTTTTCTTCTCCTGTGTTTGAAGACAAAGTGAAGATGCTGAATACAAGAGCTGGGATGATATTAATGTTTAAAGGTTATATTAGAAAGCTGTTCCCACCTTCACATGCTAGCAGGGTCTTTACTGTGACAGGATAACCTGTTCACCTATCTTGGTAAGAGGCATAATATCAGGCTTCAACCTTTGGAAAGATTGGGTTTATGAACCCATTTTCTTCTAAGAATCCAATCACTGAATGCTCTAATTCTGTGAAGTCCAGATTAACAGATTCACGTGATTGCCTTTTCGGAAATAGAAACAGCAGATGAGAAATATTTCCCTATTTGACTCATTTTTCCTGCTGCAATCCTGATCACGTTGGGCTTGCAAAGTTGTTTTTGACTCTATATAATGGACACTTTACACAGGAGATGGGATTCGGTGGTTTTGTAAAATGAGAGAAAAACAGACAGAGATAAATTACCAGAAAGCTGAAGTAATAAAGTATCTCATTGGACTGTCTGTCCTGCAACTTGATTTTCTCTCCTCAGAATAGAAGTACAGAGCCTTGTTTCCTCTCCTTCACCACTAGATTCTCTTCACTTTCCTTTTAGACATGTCAGTTCTTCTGCCTTCAGAAAAAAATTGCTGATCCCTGAATTTGTTTCTTTTTGTTTGCTTTTTGTGACTAAATCACCTGACAATTTCCTTTCATCAGCTGCCAATTTCTTTCATAAATTGCTCTTTAATCACTGCTCAGACTTCTGATCCTCTTTTGCCTAACTGCTGCTTGGCTTACAGTCCATCTGAAACCCGCGGGCTTTAATAACAACACAAAATCATGTGAATATTGTTTGTAACGGTGTTTCTGATCCTGTGTTATGAATGGGATTAGGGCAAAGAGGCAAGTTCATTCTCCACCCTGCTGAAGGAACTAAATTGCAGTTAATTCTGAAGAAACACTGTTCAGGATCACGTCTCTCAGCACAGCTGGTCTGGCCCACAAAGTAATGGACCTCATTTCTGTGAAGGGTGTCAGCCTTAGGGATTTTTTCCACCTACCAGGAATCCATCTTTGAGTGGCTTTTTAAATACTTTTAGCTATATTTGAAGACCCTTTCTGTAATCCTCAGTGGCTCAGTACGTTGAATTTTTGACCACTGCAGAACAAATTCTGAAGAACATCTCTATCTAATATTGTAGTCAGTCACTTTCTGCACTGGTCAAATGCCCAGTGAGTATACACTAGTTGTTTTCCAGTAAAAATCCATTTGAAATTGCAATATTATTTCTTTCTGAAGCTCTTGTGTGTCATAAATCTCCAGAAATCACACAGTTTTGCAAGGGTAGTCATTGCTGTGACCCATCTAGAGAGCCAATGGAGAGGTATCTACTTTTCATCTGATGAGTCATGTACAACTCTTCATCGATTCCGTTTTCTAGATTACTACTGACCTTTTGGGGAGCCTAGCGACTTCTTTTTAGGGAGGTATCTACCTTCAAAACAGGAAAAGTGAGGAAATAGGACGCCTGTTGTCTGTATTCATTAGTTTCAGGCCTGATACTGGGAAGTAAGGACTGAGAAAAGTCTGTAGCTCTTATACATGGCCAGTGTTTTTTGGTTGTTTTTTTCTGCAGACTCTTTAAATCATCAGTTTTCCAAGACATTAGCTTACATACCAATGCACGGTATTGTTCGTTGTGAGATGAAGAGCAGACGCAGGTTTTCTGGCTCTTAGCCTAACTCTAGGCAAAGATGACTAAGTACAACATACTTGGAAAGACCTAAGCAAGTGAACAGCTGCTGGTGGTGCATGGTCCATCCTGATTCACTGTATCTAGACAATTAAGAAAGGCCTGAAAATCCTCTTCTAACTATGTCTGGAAATTGAGCTCAGGAGTATTCTTGAAGGAGATTAGTGGGATCACTGTGGATGGAGAAATTGAAAATATGGCTACATGAATACTTAATGTGTTGACTCACTGTGTGCCAACATGGGATACTAACACTGATCCATGGTTCTGGTGTTCTTACACCAGAATTTTTCACTGTTTGGGGACTCATGGCCAATGCTATACCACGAAAGTAACAGATTTATAAGAAAGTGCTCTAATATTTAGCAATCAACTTTTCCCAGGGCCAGTCCTGCTGCAGTTTGGTGCCATGGATGCCAGTTATGGTCCTGGCCCGTTTTCTAACTCTTTCCTCCTGTAGTCAGTATTGTCCCTCCCAAGGCAATGCAGGTTACTGCAGATCACAGCTCCTGCGCTGGATGGAATCTTAATGGTAGTAACCTTTGGCCTGGGAGATGAGGCAGGATAACTGCATTTCAAGTGCCTCATTGCTTTTCTGGAATTTCTTTGAGCATGTTTTCTTTTTCCCAGGCTCTCCTCTCAGAGCACAGCTTTCAGGTGCCAGTCATGTAAAAATAGTGTCAGTCTAAACTTCTGTGCTCTGGACCAAAGCTGAACATGCAACTTTGAGATGTGGTCTAATGATTCAACAAGAAAGCTGCTAACTAAGCAACATGAAGAAAAGCAAGTGAGGTTGTTCCCTGTGAATTGTTTAATGTAAAGTAGGGTTAATATCACTGTCTCTCGAATGTGTTGTGATGTATGTAATGACTCTTTGTTAAACTAGGATGATGCAACCAGGAAACATGGTGACAATTTTTTTTTTTAAAAATAATAGCACTTCACAGGGACAACTTCACAAGAAATCAATAAACAGTGTGCCCTATGCAGGCTTTCATATTGTTGTGATACTCCCTTTTACACAAATAGTTTCATCTTTAGATTAAAAAAAAACACAACAAATCACACAAACAGAGAAATCCCCAATTTACACTGAAGGAGGTTAAAAAAGAAAAAAAAGAGGAAATCTGTAATTAGACTCCATGCAAAGAACTGTCAGAGCTATGAGAACCCAGATGTCCTGAGGCTTAGTGCCCTAACAATATTTGCACCTCTTGATATAATCTGTATTAGTCCTAAAAACCACATTGTCAGAGACAAAATTTTAGGAACAGTGTAAGATCTAAGGCCATCACCATTCAGGAGGTAAGAGAAAAAAAGGTCCAACTAGCCTTAAAATCCAGGACTCTGCGAATGACTGATTCTTGTGAGTCACTTAAGAGTAATGTGTCCTGCAGGAATAGCTCAGATAGCTAGGGACACACTGGCAAACCACAGAGCGCCTTATGGATGATAAAGTAAAATAATTCAAGGCTCATTATGAAGGGAACCTGTATGGAAATAATCTCCGTTAAAAGCAGAATAAAAGAACAAAGGAATCAGCAAGTACCCAGAAGGGTCATGTAGGGCACCCTCCGTTGATATGATTAAATAGACGAATAAGTGAATAAGTAATAATCTAATCATAGAGGGGACCAGGCAAACTCAGCATTAAACTACTAGAGTAGGCAAGTTTTTCATTTGTGACCAAACGACCTCATATTTTTTCCATCTGCTTCTATTAAACAGAGTCATTTCTTCCATCAGTGCAGTGGTGAAAAATTTCTCCAACTGTTCCAGAGAGAGAGGAGTAAATGGTTCCTTCTGGACAGGGAGAGCAAGAAATTAATGCCCTGATGTGTTCTTTCCTAAAATTAGTGAGAATTTTGCTATTAATATCGGAAGTCTATTGGGAGAGGACCAAGCCCTGGACAGAACAGGACTAATCTTTTTTTTTTTCACGAAACGCAGTAGTCACTTTACTGGTGTGTCACAGGGAACAGTATCCAAAACTGAGATTGGGGAGCATCTCCTGTCTCTGCAGGGTAGGCAGAGCGTCAACCATATGTACAAGAAGACAACTCATGTCCCAGTGAACAGGATCAAACTCTGAAATTGCACTACTCCCTGTCTGTGTTAAATGTTATGGGTCTGTTCTCTATAGCACTGAGGACTTTCTCACTTACGTGACACGGAATCACAGAATTTTAGGAGTTGGAAGGAACCTCAAAAGATCATCTAGTCCAATCCCCCTGCCAGAGCAGGGTCACCTACAGTAGGTCACACAGGAGGGACAGAGTGGGAAGATGCTGTAACGTTGCTGTTGAGAGGGCAGATAACAGAGAAAGTTGGGATTTTGCAGACCCACTCCGCACTCACACCTGTGTGAAGCTGCTGTGATCCTGCTAGTAGCAGCTGCTCCCTCCCAAAGAGCTTTTCATGTGACAGTTTAAAGCTTTACTTGAGACACTCTGAGGAAGACTCAGTACCCCACAGTGCATTTCTTAAAAGATAGAGCAGCCAAGGTGCAGAACTAAGTGACCTACCTGACAGCACCCAAGAAGTCACAAACCCAACAGTGAAGAACGAGCTTTGATCTTCTGCCTTTCAACACAATTTCCAACCCTTTAGCTTGCTTTGAAGAGATACATTCATGCCATTTGCATTTCTTTGGTCACCTTGTTTCTGCTGGTAGAGATCAGACTAGACTTCAGCCCACTGGGTCTGCATGTGTCCAAAAATAGAAAAGCTGTTGGCTCACCATCCCAAATTTGGTGGCGCAGGTTGGATCATGGAACTTTGGCAGGCCTGCTCCAAAAGCTGTGGTGTTAGAAAGGTACTTGTAGAAATGGGGAGCTCTCTTGTGATTTCTTGGACCTCTTGAAGCTCAGAAGTGTAATGACAATCCTAACACTGCTCACTTCTACTCAGCGCATTCAAAATAAGTCATTCTTGGGCAACAGCAAAAAGCTGATCCCAGAGTACAAATTTTGTGCTATCCAAATATTCATTGTAAAGACTGCGAATTGGTGAATTTGGTAGTGTGCCGCTTGGCAGGAGGAAAGCACTACACAGCGGCAGCTCACTCATTCATTTATTTACAGAATAATTGGCGGTTATTAACTAATTAATTAATATGGGTCAGATGGAGTGGAAGGGGAGGGGAGCCGGACATTAAAAAAAGTTTGACGGCAGTAGTAGCTGCTATATTATACAAGTTTGTACATCAGTGGAAGAAGAAGAGGAAACTATGTCAAACTTATCATCAGTGAACAAAGGATTAAGACAAGTAGGGACAGTCTTAGCAGGACAGCTTAGTGTTTAAAAAAAGAATGAAGATAATACTCTGTTAGCAGCTCCAGCTGGTGAATCAGATCACTGCCTCACCTTGCAGGTTGCAAGTGGAATGTGAATTGGGCTTCCCATCCCCAGGGCTAATTCTGGGCAAGCAGATGCTCAGTGGAGTTGAGAGATTAAGTCAGCATGAACCAATTGGTGGGACGTGGAGGAGAGACTTTTCAGACTATTCACAATAACTTGACTTTTTCTCTCCAAGAGTCCTCTGCTCCACAGGATCACAAAGCATTACATAAACCACAGTTGGCTAAGGTTTTTGATAAAGGTTTTCTTTTCTTATTTTAAAGAGCGGGTAAGGGTTATTAGCTTTGTTCCACTGATGAGGAAACCAAGACATAGAGAAGTCAATATACCTCTACCCACAAATCCCATTGAAAGCAATCCCCTGACTGCTGAGAGCCATGCAACAAATTCTGGGAGATCTGCCAAGACAGCCAAGTGCCAGGATCAGTGACTCACATTGTCGTGGAGGGGATGAGAGATGATTTACACCAGTGCAGTTCAAGCAGTCAGGGCTAGGGCTGGGCTTATGCCACCAATGCAGACTGCACCAATGCACTGTACCTGCTGCTGCCCCCGAAGACGGAGGCAGAAGTGAGTGTGAAATCAGAACCAGACCTTGAAACCACCATCCTCATCTGCTCATATGGCCAAGGCGATGCAGCTCTTTGGAGAGCTAAATCACTTTTAGGAGAACGGTATCATTCACTTCTGACTGAAGCTTTGCATTCTTGTACCACTCCTCTTGTCTCTGTGCTTCCAGTAAGGTTATTATAAAAACTAATAGTAAATCTTGTGTATGTGCTGGCTGTTGGAGTTAAAGGCCTTCAAACTTTTAGCAGGTTGCTCACACATAAACCTCAGCAGAATGCAGATGTCTAATCCTAGGACAAGAGGACATCAATTGCAGTTGTTTATTTTACCCCACTCTTACTGCACACACATATGTGTTTTAACAGCCTTTTAATTCTGCCTGTTGACCTCATACAAACTCTTTCTTCCATCCAATTCTCTTTGTCCATACAGTCACCTGTATTTTTTTCCCGTACTGGGAAGGGGTTAGTATCCACTGTAGCATTTATTACTGGAAAGAAGGAGCAGTGAGAAAAAGGTACTTTGCCTAAGACTCCTCTAATGCCTGTAAGTTAGCAGTTCTAGATTCGGAATAGGAGAGATGTGTCGCAAGTGTGTCCTCTTCCTAAATAGTGGTACATTAATGTTTTCTGGCAGGACATTTTTCTTATGAGTTGGTGAGCTCAAAGTTTGGATTAGGACACTACTGATGTTGAAGAATTAATAGATAGATAGATAGAGAGATAGTAGATTTTTTTTCTGTCTACAGAAAAGTACAATAAAGGGAGGCAGACTGGTTTGCCTGGTGTGAGTGTGCAGGAGGAATTGTGACTGAGAAGGGAAATAAGGAAGGTCTCTGAATCTATAGGACAAAATATCATTGTCTTAGATTGCAAGGTGTCTAAATTAGATACAGCAGAGCTTTTCCTAGAGAGATGGTTTTAACAGGGCTGTTAAAGTTGGGAGGCTTCTAAAAGCAGATTGGAAAGTCATTGCTCACAGGTGCTTTCTCCTCTACCTCTAGAGGTAGGAGGATGGAGTAGGTCTCTCCTTATGCTGTCTGCGATTCAATGCTGTTTTTCCGGCCCTGGGTTGTTTAAGGACCTGGGAAGTTTGTTGCGAACTCTCTAGTTCCTGAAATAACATCCCTATGTTATACATGCTTCTTTCAGACAAGCTCCTTTGCTGTCACAGCAAAGGAGCTCACTTTGGTTTTTCAGTCAGTATCACACCTTAGGAAATGGTTTTCCAATTACATGTGCTTTTCCCCAGCATCATACATTCTTTGGCAAGAGTTTTAAACAAAGAAAAAGAAGACTCCACTTGAACAAGCCATTCAAAAGCTGAGACTAAGGCAAATCACATTATGTATTGGGTTCATTTATTTCTAGGTAAACTGTTTCTTAGGGTGTTTGTTTCCTGGCATACATAATGTTTTCAGAATAAACTCCAGGTGTTGATTAGTTATTGATTTCCAGGCAGCAAACAATTTCTTCAAGTAACCCCTTGCTTATGCTGGACCATATAGAGGGAAGAAAAGACTAATAAAAGTGATTCTTTGGTAGGGGCCCTTGATACGGATTATATTGGTCTTCATCACCAGTTTATCGACTGGTTGGTTAGATCATTAATAGCCTTTGGCTTTGATCTGCACCATTAACTAACAAACTTGTCATTAACTGTTGGCAAATGACCAGCTCTTTTTTAGGATTATTGCGCTGAGCAATCACTGCTGTTAAATCCCAGAGGGTGTAAGGCAGGGCTCTCCAGAGTGCTCTTTGCTTGGTTCATTGGTGTTATATGAGCGTCAAGGCAGACTGTTGCTTTTGTAGGGATCAAGAACTATCTAGGTTGCTGGGGTAAGATTTTTTTGTTCCTTCCCCAAATTGCTGGAAAAAAGATGTGGTAAGAAAGGAAACTTTCTCTCTTTGGTTTCTTGTTAAAAATGAGTTAGTTGAAAGCAATGTTGCTTGCTTGATATGTTAGAATTTTCCCTGTTTATGCCAGAAGAAAGTCTCTGCTGGGAAGCTTGCTTTTATACCTGTGAAACCTGTGGGATTGAAAGCTGTGGAGATCAAAATATGCAGTACAAGCAAAAAGAAGCCAGACTCCATCCATCTTTCCTCCGTAGTGTCTCTCAGACCAGATCTCAAATGGCAGAGGAGAAGATTCTAGGTTACACTGAAAGATAGCATCAGTAGGGTTGTTAGTACTTGTTCACCTTGGAGTTTCTGAGATGCGAGAACCATCTTCGTCAGAAGTTGTGGAAGGACCGCAAAACCCATCAGGGAGCCATGAAACCGAGTTTTCCTTTTCTCGTGACTGATCCAGACAGAAACTTCCATTTTTCCTCATCAGTCCAAAGAGGAATCAAGCCAGTCCTCTAGAAATTAAACTCCCCATTTTTCATTCCAAATTCCCCTGGGCCATCTTCCCACCACGGCACTTCTCCAGAACACAGAGAAGTTGAGCTGTTCTATCTCGGCTTTCCCAGGAAAGCATATATTGCTGTAAATAGGTTCTCCCAGAAGAAAAACCTGCATCTTTCCAGCACTGCCAAAGCTAATTCCTTAATTTTTGGTGTAGCTGGATTCTCGGGAAGATGCTAGCCAAAAACCAAAAATAAACAGTATTCATGCAAGCTCCAATATTAAATGAAAGTGCCAGCACTGTTTCATTCTACAAACACTATTGATGTCAAATTCAGTTCCAGATGAAGATCTGGGAACTCAATTCCACTGTCACATTGGACCCTCTGCCTGTCCCCCGCCTCCGCCCTCTTCTTTCCTTCCCAAGAATTCAGTCATGTCAACATCCTACTGCTGGCACAAGAAACATGGAAAGGAAGAATACATAATTTTTAGAGCTTGTGTCTCCCAGAGAAATTGTGACCCTGCAAGTCTTATTATTATGAAATCTGTAATAATAACAGCAACAACAACTAGGAATGGAGGGAGGCATTCTGCCTGCATGAAGCATACACTGCAACGCAATTCCTTTCGGCAGAGCATCATTTGTGCTAATGCATCCCCCCCCAAATCAGCTTCATACCTGATTACAGACTGTGCAGAGAAATGCAAGAAAACTCACTGGAAGACAACTGCTTGGGGCTGCAAGCTTTCAGAGTTCATCAGCTAGGCAATGAGTCGAGGATGATCGGTAGTTCAGCTGGGAGCCCACTGAGGAAGGAAGAAAAGTGGGGCTGATGTTTGGCCAAGTGCTGTTCTTTTTCTTCAACTTAATATTAAATCAGTTGTTCGCAGCTACTCTCCCTTTTCTTCATTTCCTAGACTGCCGTGCTTGAATATTTCCAGATAAAACAGTAAAATACGTGGTCCTGACAGCTTAATTCACTAAGGATATGCCGGACATTTCAAGAGGCTAAGGATAGGGTGAGTGATGGGTAAACACAATGATGGATGTTGTAGCCAGTTGCAGTACCCTTGAGTTCTTAGAGAAAAAAATTTAACTGATTTCTTGTCCTAGTTCTGAGATTAAAGTTCAATCTCTTTAAATAAGGAGGAAATTATCTTACAGATCTCTACCAGACTGCTGTTAGTGTCCCAGGGATTCAGGGACGTCTCAATAATAGAAGCCTCAGCTCACCAGGCAGCCCAACACAGCACAGTTGGAAGGGTCTAGCCATCAGAAAGAGCTGAGGTCCCTTCATTGGGAATCAACTTTGCTATAATTTCTGAAATCCACTACCTACACTCCTTAAAAAAATTCATTCCCGGTAGAGGGACTTCTCAAGGTCTTCAGGAAGGCTCATGATATTGAGTCCCTAGTGTTAAATATGTGCTAAGGAGAAAGAAGTCTCACTGATGTTTCTTAGTGGACTTATTCTCCATTCGTTCTCCCAGTCCTTCTTCAAATAGATTCAGTCAAATGACTTTACTCTCCCAATGATTAAAGTTACCTCCTGGGGATTTTTTTCTCTAGTTTCTGCCTGCAGTCCTGCCAAATCTCCTTCCTCCCACCAACCAATCTTTGATTTCCTCTTCTAAAGGTTGTTTTCAGCATATACCATGACCCAAGAGCATAAACGAATCTTGAGGATCCACAGCAAAGATTATCCTTTGTAGATCTTCACTTACATAAATATAGTTTTAGGGATGTTGGCAGGGAGGATTTCCCGTTCTTTACCTACCATGTTGCTAAAATTTGCCTTTTTTCCTTTCTGTAGATGGGTCAATAAGCACCAATTTTAACCCAGAGTTTTAAATGTGCCATTCCTTGTTACTCAGAGAATCCTCTGACAGTAACATGTGATGTACCTGTTTAACTGTATTTATTTTGTACACACATACAGGTTTGCGTAGCCACAAAACACAGAGTATTAAAGGATCTAGACTCTTCTAAGCTAATAATTTATTGAAGAAGCATCTTAGCATAACGCCATGCCTAGTACAGTTATTGGTTCTGGCAGGTTTCTATTTGTAATATCTTGATCTGCTTCCTGTTGAGCAAAAATGGAGTTGACTGTAGGACAGCGGCACATTTTGGGAGAGAGCACCCTCCCACTCCAAGTATCCCCGAGCCCTCAATAAAGTAATGAGTTAGACTGGCAGCACAGTGACTATGGAAGGAAGGAGAATTGCCAGCTCAGCTAGGCTTATATTTTACACATTTGGGAGCTTTATTTTATTTTTTTTTTTTGGGGGGGGGGGGGGGGCAGTGATGTTTGTTTTGATTTTTGTGTTGTTGTTTTTTTTTCACGTGTCAGCACTAGGCTTCTCTCTGTGCCTTTTAGTGATGAGGTGCCATGGGAACATAGCCCTTCTTGTCAAGGATTCCCATCAGAGATGGGCAGGAGGATCCCGCCTGGGCTGTTTTTTTCCCCCGCAGGGTTCACGTTTGCTTTCCTCCCTCCCCACTTTCCCTAGTGCTGCAATGCAGTGTCGGCGTTGGTTACAAGCCCAAGCCCTAGCACAGAGTCTGACTCTGCCACAGTCTCCTGGCTCTGGGGAGAAGCATGAAAACATTTGGCCCCTCTCTCTTAGCTGCTGCAGTCTGCCTGCATGCTCCAAGAGAGGAGGCAAGGCTGAAACTGCAAGGCAGGTTAAGGGCTCTTTTTCTTCACATATCCATAGTGCTGCTGCTGGACAAGGTGAGAAAGAGCAAAAGCCAAAGCAGCAAAAGCCAGGCTTCCTGTCAGTGTCTCCGGTGGGGTTTGTTGGCAAAGGGAACTCCCACAAAACAACCCACAAAACATTTTTTTTTGCTAGATTTATTCTTTGTAGTGGAGAGGAACCTTGTTTTCCAGCAGGATTTGGGTGAATCTGGTGCCCATGGGGTGTGTCCTCACCAATCTGAAACCTTTGCTTTGAGCCTTGGCCTTAAATTAGCTCCTTTTTCAGAAAAAAAAAAATCAAAGCAAGACATCAGGCTTAAATACTTCTGCAGTGGTAGGCATTGGGCCATGACTCTAAGCTTGTTGCCTGTGCCACTGTGCTTGCTTCAAGTTTCCCTGGAATGTTGTGAAAATTCACAAACCATTCCCAGCCTGGGAGACACAACTCAGTGTCCAGACTGAGAGTTCCTGTCAGATGAGCAGTCCATGATCTGCACAGTGGTATTACCACAGAATTTGACCAGAGTCTACCTTCTGTTGATCAGAAATGGGATCTCACCAAAGATCTTTCCTGAACTTGGGCACCAGGCTGGAGTCTTTGCTGAACGTTGATGCTCAGCACCTCTCTTGGGCTCACCCTCCATCATGCGACAGAGCTGTTCGTCAGAACAGATGGGAAGTTTGAAGGATGAGGGTGACTTTGAGCACAAAAAACTTCTTAATGCTCATGCTGGGTGAAACCAATGGCCTATGAAGCTAGTATCAACAGCAGATGCCTATGAGAAAAAAGCAGAAAAACAGTGAGCATAACAGATTCCATTCTCTGATGCATGCTTCCCTTCCAGTAGTCGTAGACCGTAGAGTCACAGAATCACAGAATTGTTGAGACTGGAAAAGACCTCTGAGATCGTCAAGTCCAGTCTATTATAGAATGGTTTGGTTTGGAAGGCACCTTAAAGATTATTTAGTTCCAACCTCCCTGTCATGAGCAGAGTCACCTTCCACTAGACCAGGTTGCTCAAAGCACCACCCAACCTGTCCTTGAAAGCTTCCACAGAGGGGACTACAACAACTCTGTGTAACCTGGTCCAGTGTCTCAACACCCTCACAGTCACTCAGTTAAGGCTTATTATTATTTTCTGAGCTGCAACTTTGTCTGAACAAACTTGTTCTGTAGCCTCAGGTTGATTTTGCCCCTGAGACTCTGTGTAATCTTTTGTGAAGCTCACCAGAACATTTGGCATTCATGCCCTGGCACAAAACTCCAAGTGTTTAACTGTTACATGTTGATGGGTCAGTTCGGGATGTGCCTCCAACCCACCTTCCAACCTCCTTTCCTGTTGGTTTCTTTGAGGTTGTAATAAAGGTCCATGAAAACTTCATAGTTAGCCTGATTTCAGCTGGTATGAAGTCATGCCCTCATGTAAGTAATGGACAAAAGAGAGAGTAGTTCATGAGAAATTGTACAAAAATGTTTTCACTGATAATCACTTTTCTACCCAGGAGATAGACAAGGGACAAAAATTCCATTATTTCTTGTAAACATTAAGACAAAAATGGAAAAATCAAAGGTAAAGGAGTTCTCTTGAACTGCTTGTTGCCATGGCTACTGTATCATCCAGATACAGTAGCCAGGAGTATCTGGGAGGCATGCAGGATTCAATTCCCTTCCCAACTTTCTGATCAAGTTTAATTTTTTATTTTTTATTTTTTACAAATAGGAAATAAGAGAGGAGATAGAGGAAAGGAGGATACTAATTGTTCATCCCAATGCTTTAGACTCAAAAAGGCTTTGAGGCTGATGAGTTAATTGTCATCAGGTCTCCTAACCCTTTCTTGCTTCTGAGACAAATAACATAACTCTCTTCAGAGCTTCTGAGGAGCAGCATCTTCCATTATCACTGACTTCAGAGGGACCCAGGGGTGCTCATAGTATTGCATCTTGAGTAAGGTGGGATCAGCATGCTTTCTGGGTAGGCAGCAGTCCTGAATCGAGTGAGATTTTGGGGCGGCAATGCCGAATTATATAGAATAATCTTCCTTTTCTACTCAACCACTACAGATTTTTCAAACAGAGAGGAAGGAGTCTTCCTTAAAAGCTGACAGAAAATGCTAAACAGAGGGTAAGGACCCATCTTTTGGCACTACAACCTTCGATTCAACATTTTTTTCAGAGTTTTTGAGTGCCAGTGATTTGGAGATATGAGAGACATGAAGAGTTCAGGAGGGCTACTCAGCAATGTTGCTCTTTACAGTTGATTTTCCGACACTAATCTAGGTTTAGGCTGAAATAATTGATCAGTGATGAATCCTCTTCTCTTGGGAGGCTGTGCGATATTACACAACACTAAAATCTTTTAAAATTATGAGAAGAGTGTCTCACTAATCTGATTGTTATTAGCCAAGCTAAATAATAGAAAACAAGTGTAATTACAGTAGAATTATATTGCAATTAAAATGTAATTACACTGTGGGTTGGTTTTTTTGCTCAATCAATAATTATTTCAGTTGATGTAATAACATTAACTGCATGAGTGAATGGTTTATGTTAGCTCTCTGGTGTCCCTGTGCTACCTGAATTGAACATACAGCCTTATAGTGACATATATAGTATTTACTCTCAGCCACACTGTGAACGATTCAGTCATTTTGCAAGACAAGGGGGGGGGGTAGGCATGTGTGTGTGCACATATGTAAACTCCTAACACACGCAGTGCATCTGATAATTACCAATTATATTATTACATTATTATAAAATTATATTGCAATACTAATATATATTGTAATGGAGTATAATTATATTACATTTGTATTTGTGGTATTAAAGTGTGTCAGAGAACATACTTATCATAATTACACTGCAATTGCTCTTTAGCAAGAGTGGAATTACAGTCACTATATTATGAAATATGGCAATGTTATCTTTGTACATTATTTGTATTAAAGTACAACTTGGAGGGCCTTTTAATTGGTGTCTGCTTGAGAAGATAGTGATCTTCCACTAGTATTAGGGAATAGACCTAGAGTAAGCTCTAGTAAAGGACTCTCCCTCAATAAGATTTTTGGCACATGGTCCTGGCATGGCGTATAGATCCCTATTTTGGGGTGCAGCGTCTGTCTTCCTGTGAATTCTCTTCATTGAGCAGTGCAGCTCATGAATTTGTCAGTGGAAACCTATACCTCCTCCCAATGACATAGGACAAGTAGTGGTTCGCAAATATGCCCATGAAATCTTGTCTGCTGGTGCAGGACTAATGGAGACACTAAGATTTTTG
Organism: Apaloderma vittatum; assembly: GCF_000703405.1. Classification (NCBI taxonomy): domain Eukaryota; kingdom Metazoa; phylum Chordata; class Aves; order Trogoniformes; family Trogonidae; genus Apaloderma; species Apaloderma vittatum. The sequence continues at coordinate 15,659 of NW_009725532.1, forward strand.
GACCACAGTGGCTTGTCCAAAATCATGTCCTGCTGCAGATGTCTATTTCATTTCAAGGCTAGCCCAAGGAGCCCTGAATGACCAGTTCAGATGTGCATGTCTTTTAGTCATTTCAGGATAGTTCAAGGCAACCCTTTCTGAATATCTTTCAGGTGGTCCTGCCTATATCTTAAACATCAAATCTCAATAGAGCATAACTTCATCAGACTGAACTCCCCCATTTTCTCAAGTCTTGGGCAACTTGTGTGTTTTTCTTTAAAAAAGTCTTAAGATAAAATGCACTGTATTGTAGGTCAACCAAATTATAGTGGCACATCCTACTTTGTCTTCTCATTCTGGCTCTGAGATCTTCCTGCATCCTCCCCTAGGTCATCTCTTAGCCAAGAGAAGCTGGTTTGCAGGTGAGGTGACGACAGTTAGCAGAGAGCCAGGGATGCAAGAAGACATCTACTTCACCATCCTTGCTGCTTCTATGGTGATCCCTGGCAGGGAGAAGGTCATGAGGTACTGCAGAACCACCTCCCAGCGTGCATGTCAAACCACTCCACCTTATATCAGATGTACCCACTGGTCCTACATCTCAGGCAAGGCAGGCTGAGCTGGAGATACTGCTGTCCCAAACAAAGTTCACTCTCCAAGATCTATTCACTGCCCAATGGAATTGGGCATAAGCTGCCTCACCAAACCAGTGTCAAAGAGGCTGAGGTGGAAGCGTTTTTTTCCTGATCACATTAGAAGGCAGGTTTACAGATATGTGGGCTTTTCTCAGGTCGAAATGTAGAGGTCTCCTAATGAATAGCCCTTGCCATCATAGTTTATTTATTGAATTAAAATCTCAGTTTCTTGAGGAATGCATGTACTCTTGCGGCTTGGGCTGCCAAAAGGAGAAACAAACAACCCAAACTAACATTTACTTTCTGAAGTATTTATGATTCACCAAAACAATTGCTCTTGGCAATTTTGCAAAGCAGGAACTTTATTTCAGTAAAAATTAGTTGTACAAATATACTGCGATGTAGGCTTGGGCAAGAATGTGTCTGAATGTGTGGGCTTCTTCCAGGATATTCAAGGAGCTCCAAGCAGAGGAGGATGAATCAGAATGAATGAGCGAGAGAAAAATCAAGAAGATGCATAAAAGAGGTCTTTACAGCTGCATGAAAACAATATGTAGGCATTGAACTCAGGAATAAAGAGATGGATTCCTGGCCCCGCTGACGTCAGTGAGGCTTCTTGGATTCAGTGAATAACTTTGGATCTATATTCAAAGACGAATGGTACTTATTTCCAAAGAAAATGGTTACCAACTATACAAGCAGGTTCCCACACTGCTTGAGTTCAATCTCTAACTCCACTGATTACCAGAGGCTTCCTGAGACACAATGGCTTCAAGATATTAACTCTAGAGTTGCTGAACATCTTCATGTCATCCCTTTTTCTTTTTTTTGCATCCTGCATCTATAGTTTTGCCAGTTACAAGTCTCTAAAATTCAAGTCCTTTTATTTTTTTTTTTTTGTTCTTCATCTTCCCTAGATTTAAATCAGCTTTTTAAGGTTTTTTAGATTCCTACAGAGAATCACCATTATTTGAGCCACTTGCAAAGAGGATAAAATACTGCAGAGTATACCTCAGGGAATCAGCTGTTCCCATGGGCATGGAGAGATGGACAAAATAAGTAAGGGAGCCTTCTGCCAGGTGTAGGCTGAGTCGGTGAGGCGAGATCTCTATCCTGCCTTAAATATTCTGAGAGGTTCAGAGGTGTAGGGTGTGTTCAGGGTGATGTGCGTAGCTAAGCTCAAACTGTGAATGCAATGTAGAGAAATGATGTGATGGGTGGGAGAGCTGATGCCCATAGTTACATTTCAAGCACAGCTCATCTTCTCCTTGTAAAAGTCCCACTTTCCATTCACCCATCACCCCTCTTGTGATGCTAAGAGCCTTCAGCCAGAGGGCTGGGGCACTTTTCCTATTTGTTTTTTTTTTTCTGGGCTCTCATTTCAGCCAGGTCCTTCCTGAGTCTGTGAGGCAGCATTTCTGTCTGGTTGGGTTTTAATTGGTAATAATTTCCAAGCAATTAGAAGTCTTAAGTCATAAACCTAAGAGGTCCTGATCCTGTTTTACATGAGTTTGTATGTCCTTCAACTTACTAGTAACTCAAGAAGGAAGATAACATTTACCTTGTAGAGGGGCTGTGAATAAGGCTGACAAGTCATTCCAATCTCCACTAGACAAAGACTGGCTTTGTATAATTTTGGTGGGAATAAAACTGTCACTGAAAAGAAAAACACAAAAAATATGGATCTTGCAATGGCACGGTGACCTGTTCCTGCCATTCATTTTTGGTCAATAGTAGAAAACACTGTTGCCAAATATTTTAAAAGGTTGCCTGGGTCTGTGGCTGGCCCTCCAAGTTCAGTGGTCTTTCTTTTAAGCTGGGTGTTCTGGGAAAGCTTCTTGCAGAGTTGGATACAGTCAAACTTCGCAAGACCAGAGATATTTCCGATAAAGTACACAGGGTTAACACAACTGTATCTTTTTTTCTGCAATTTTGTTCTGCTGTAAAATTCACTGCTGACTTGTACCTTTATTACCTGAGTTATACAATATGCTTCAAGATCCCCTGAATGGCAAGGACCGAAGCAGAGCAGTGTAGCAGTATTAGTGGCTTGCCACAATCCGTGTCCAGGATTGCTATCCCCTCCCTGCGGCAGCTGAAATGGCAAGGAAACAAATGAGAATTTCACCCAGTGCTGTTAGGAGTGAGTAGGCGGACAGGGCCATTTTCACCAGGGTCCCTCTGACTAGCGCGGACCTGAAACAGCACCGTTTCTGCTCAAAATAGCACGCCACAGGCAGAGACATTTTGTTTTCGCTAAAAGCAAACAGAGTTGCTAAGAAACGAATATTGCAGAGACGGAAATCCACAAAAGGGTTGGCAGTTGCCAAACTGTGCGTACCGGACAGGGCGGCTCCGCAAGCATGGCCACAGAGGTAGCAAAGAGGAGCCAGCAGACTCCCTGGCTAAGCATGGTCCTTCCAGCAGAAAATCCACAAGCTGCTCCTTACATCTCACCTCCACCATGCATATTGCTGATGGGGTATGAGGGGTGTAAGAAGGGCAGGGCACACAAAGACCAGAGGATTTGCAAAGCTGGGAAGACTTGGTGGGTAGCAGGCTTTGAAGGACGTACATTTCAGCATTCCTATCTCTCTAAGCTTGGAACGGCGAGGAAGGTTAGTGAGTGGTTGCAATCCTTCTCATCTTTGCTCCTGAAAGTCCAGTCATGACAGCCCTTAGTACTTTGTTTCTTGGATCTCCAAGGACAAGTCACGAAGCTCTGTGTGTGTATCTCCATCCCTGGTGGCTACTCTTTAGGCTCTGGTTATGGTGTCCCATCATGGTGAGAGTTGGTGACCCTGTTGGTATCAACTTTTCCAGGGTGCGGGAATACCTCTCTGTGGTTAAGTCAGTGTGGAGCCTCTAGAGACCATGGTTACCTGTGGCTACACAGGAGACGGGTTTTTACCTCCACTACAACAGACCTGAAATGGTCACATTTTAGCTACCTCCATTTCCTATGGTAGAAGAAGAGACCTTACATAACTTTCTTATCAGATGAAAAGGTGGCTGCATTTCTTCCTGTTTGTGACTGTGTGCGGTTTCTCCTTCAACGATGCTTAGAGAACATTATGGATGGAAAAGATTGCTAAGATATGACACATTCAAAGGATTGCTGTCCCCAACTGGGGCATATTTTAAAGCTTGAGAAACCAGAGAAGATCACTACCTGTAACGGCTCAAGAGCCATTCTGTCTCTCCAGTGCGTTGCTGTTATTGTTAGATACACTCTTCAGGAAGGTGGGCTTGGGGGGAAAAAAAAAAGAAAAGAAAAATTAAAATAGAAGATAGAAGCAAAGCAAACTAACATTGAGCCAATCCGATTAATAAAGGATGCCAGGAGTTGGTGTTAATTTGTGTCTGATTTAAAGTGCCTGGTGGGTGGAGAGAGAACAGCCCACAAGAAGCAGCTGGGCTCCTTTTCCATCCCCCAACCCTGCTGTTGGTGCGGCGTGGTGGGGGAAAGAGGAGCACACAATCAGGCGATTCATCCCCACGCTGTCGCACTTTGCAAAGGAGAAGAAGGGAAGGAGGGAGAGGGGAGAGAGAAAAAGCAGCAACCCAGTTCTCATGAAAAACATCGGCAGCAATTATGCTACTGCTCATCCAAGCAGGATCAACCCATCCTATCCACCTGCCCTTTGGGAGATGTCAGTGGGCTGCCTTGACAAAAAAGAGGAGCTGGATTGATACCTTTCCACATCTGATTGTTGGGCTCAGGTGTGATGAGAGGAGTGTTCTGATCAGCTGTGCTGGGGCTGGCAGGGTTCACAGTCTTCTCTCAAAGCCAAAGTTCCTGATTTGTTTTCAGAGCTCGGGAAGACAGAGGAAAGCTCCCCCATTGACATGGCTCCAACGCAAAGGTCCACCTGACCCAACTAAGGTAGTACCTGGATTTGCTCCCCATGAGGAGATCTTAACCACCCCTCAGTTCTTCCAGTGAAACCCAAGAGGACAAACCCTTTGCTGTTCATGTCCATTCGCTTCCTCTGAGGCTATGTCTATCCTTGCAAATAAATGAGGGATTAAATGTAGGCATGAGTGTGGTCCTGTAATCATCCAGACCGTTTAATTACTTGCATGCTCCCTGGTGCAGTTTTGGCCCAAGACGGTGCCAGGACACAGTCTGGTAGATGGCTGAGCCAAGGGACTCTCTCCCGCAGCTCTGTGGGATGAGGCCAGCCCATTTCACAGGGGAGGAGAGCTGAGGTGTGTGATTGCAAGCTCTGCCACGCTTGGCCCCAGAGCCAAAGAACAGTCCCCTCTCAGCTGGGTTCGGTAGTAGAGACATAGCCTGTGGAGACAGACAGCAAAAGGGCAAATTAGCATTTAGTTGGCATGTGAATTTCTGTTCTTTAGGAACAAAAGGAAGGCCATCTGCTCATTGTGTCTTGCAGGAGGCGGGGGCTTTCTCATTTGCAACCAACCTGTGCAGGATGTCAGCCTGGCACTCAATGTGGAGATGCCATTGGTCCTCCAGGTTCTGTCCTGGGACATCCATTTTACTCCAGTGCACTGAGTCAGTCTACCTTGCAGGTAAAAAAGGCAATGATACTTGTCTTTTGGCACCTTCCTAGAAGGACTGCTCATCTCTCCTACATTTCCTGGGTTACTGAATCTGGTTCATGGGCTGCACATGTGAGTTTGTCACTGGCTTGGGAACACCTGGGGCTGTGCATGCGATTGCCTTACTATAAGGCTTTTCTAAACAGCGATGAGCTGGAACCAGGGGGAACAGTCTTAAAATCTTTAAAAGAAATGGGAAGCAGGAGAATTGCCTGCACACGGCTTTGTAGCTGTGGTGCCTTCCTAGGTCTTGTGTAGAAACGTAGATCTAAGCTCTGTCGTCTGCAGAACTCTTACCTTCTGCCTAGCTCTTCAGTCCAGTCCTGTCTGCCGATCCTCTGAGCCCTACATGAAAACCCATGCAAATGGAGAAGCATGTGAAAATCACAGAATCTTCTGTCATCCCTTTGATGAAGCGTTGCCCGAGCCCTTCTCAGAGTAAATATAAACCATCCTCCTTCCATCCTTCATCTTCATCAAGGCTGCACATAGACAGCTAAGCCCAGCCCCAAACCAGCACATTCTCAATGCTGCACAAATCACTCCACAACATCCTCCAACAACTCCTGTGATTAAACAAAGCTCAAGAAAGCAAGAAGAGAGAAGTCCTTTGCTTCCCAGTAACACCCATGCTTGTCGCTCACCTCTAAGCCATTTTCTCTCCTAGGCCACATTTCTTCAGGTTTCCTGGAGAGAAGAACGAAAAGGGGAAAGTGTACATCTGTCTCACTTATGCAAATCCTGAACTGCTTGTCATGAGACTGATAGATGAGATGCAAGGAATAATCTGGCTCGTTAGCGCCTATGCTATGATTGCGTCGCTCTGCCAGCCTGTCTACATTCAAGCATCTTAGGATTTGTTATAGGGGAGCCTAGAAGGAAGGCAGTCTCGGCCCTGAGGAGTCTGCAAGGAAAAACTGGGAGTTCTCCAGGGTGAAGAGCGGGCAGGCACCCTTTGCTGTCCAGCATGGTTAGCTCAGACATGATGCTGGGGTGTGGGCATGACAATCCAGATTCAGTCCAGGTAGATGTCCACCCTAATGACTACTCTCCCGAGCAGTGGAGTGACACCATGCAGGGCAAGTAAACTGAGCAAACGGACATGGATGAGGCCAATCCATCTTGGTAGGGGAGTTTAGCCACATCGATGTGACTTGTGACATGTCCATTTAGTTTCAGGCTTTGTCTATGGTTTGTTTAGCGTTATGGATATATATCTTGTGGCTTAGGTGCAGTTACTAATACTTCTGTACCTCTCTAGAATAAATACAAGAAAGGTTATTTAGGAAAGAAGCAAAAGTCATGGAATCATACGATCATAGAATTGTAGGATCACAGAATCACAGAATCACAGAATCACAGGTTGGTTTGGTTTGGAAATGACTTTTGATGATCATCTATTCCACCCTCCTCCTTCCATGGGCAGGGACAACTCAGACTAGATCAGGTTGTTCATAAGCCCATCCAATGTGATCTTGAATACATTTAGTGACAGGGCATCCAGAACTTCTCTGGGGCCAATTAGCTCAGTCAGTTGAGCATGGTGCTGATAACACCAAGGTCATGGGTTCGATTCCCGTTCGGTCCCCATGTGTTGCCTGATCTAGTCGAGAGGTGGCGTCCCTGGTGGCAGGGAGGCTGGATTAAAATGATCTTTAAGGTCCCTTCCAGCTTAGGCCATTCTATGATTCTATGAATCTGGTCCAGTATCTCACCACCCTCATGAAAACGCTTCTTCCTCATATTGAATATAAACCTATTTTCCTTCAGTTTAAAAATATTACCCCTTGTCTTGTTTCTAAAATCCTGGTAAAAAACATTTCTCCACCTTTCTTGTAAGCCCTCTTTATATATTGGAATACTGCTATCAGGTCTCCCCGTGAGCCCTCTCTTCTCCAGGCTGAACAACCCCAACACTTGGCCTTTTTTCATAGGAGAGGTGTTCCAGCTCCTTTGACTATTTTTGGGTACTACTCTGGACCTGCTCAAGCAGGTTCATGTCTCTCTTGTGCCGGGGGCTGCAGATTTGGGCACAGTACTACAGGTGGGATCTCATCAGAGCAGAGTAGAGGGTGAGAATCACTTTCCTTTACCTGCTGGCCACGCTTCTCTTGATGCAGCCCAGGATACAGCAGGCTTTCTGGTCTGTGAGCATATATTGCCGGCTCATTTCCAGGTTTTATCCACCAATATCCCCAAGTCCTTCTCTGTGCAGGGCTGCTCTTAATCCCTTCATCTGCCCATCTGTATTGATATTGGGGATTGCCCCAACTCAGGGCCATCAAAGTCCATCTGGATGCACAACAAAAGACTGAAGAAAAGGCAAAGAAAAGTAGACACTTCTGAGACCGACAGTGGCATCCAGACCATTGTGTTTAATAGGAACTGATGGAATTGCCCTCCACAAAATCTCTAATCCATTTTGGCACTCTTTTATACCTTTAGCCTCCACAGCATCCTGTGGCAATGAGATCCCTAATTGTATTATGAGCTTTGTGAAAAAGTACTTCCTTTTGTTTGTGCTCAGCCTTTGGGGCCAGTAAGGATGGCTTTCTGCGTCATGAGACTTAATTCACTGCTGCTCCTCCTGTCCTTTGAGGACCTTGGAGAGAAGGTGCTGTAAAAACGTACATATTTATCTTTACTTTGTTTGGTAAGTTCAGGTTGCAGCCTTCTTATGCTTCAGGTTCATGTCTGGGTCCAAAACCACTGAAACTTGGGGCTTTAAAGAGAGTATTTTTGATTCTTTCCACCTCCGAGGTCTGTGCTCAACTTGGTAGAAATGTCCCATGTTCTTCTCAAGCTCAGATATTTCTACCCTCTCCATGCCACTGGGAAGTTTCTGTTTGCCCACATTAATATGGTATTAGAAGACTTCAAACTCTTTGTTTCAGACTGTGTAGAAGCAAATGGAATCCATCTCTTAGCTAACACAGTCCTGTCGTTCGAGTTCTTTGGTGCTGCTCACTCTATGGAGAGAGAAAGTAAGGCAAGGGATGGTCCCAGCTCCTGTTTTACCAAAAGGATTTGTATTTCAGGTGTCTCTTGTAGCCACAGCCTGAATCTTCATCTTCCTTCTGCTGAGAGGTACAGGAAAACTGCAAATCCGTGCAATACCATCTGTGGTCTTCTTGCCTACAATTTAAAGACATCCTCACCGGACATTGGAAACAGAATGCCTAAAATTATGAGCTGAATTCTTCTTGTCAGAAGGGGAAATATTCCCAACCCTGATTTAACTGTGCTGAGACCGTAGCATTCAAAAATCAAGCATGATGCACCTTCAGAATAGCTGTAAAATTAGACCCTGATGTCCTTCTTTTCCCAACTGCTGCTTAGGAAGCCTATCCTCATCATTGGGATAGTGTGACTGTTGTTTTGCAGATGGGGAAACTGAGGCACAGTCATTGAGAGAGAGCAGAAAGCCATGGACGGGGTCAGAAGAGGAGCACACATTAAAACTTCTGTGCATTTAGAGCTGGTCAAAGGCTTCTGGTTATGGTCACCTCTTGCTGGTGATCATACCCAGCCATGTAAGGAACTTGAGGACAACAAAGTAGAAAACTACTTTCCTTGTGCTGGGAAAAACACTAAGACTTAAGCTAGTGCAGATCCTACTCTGCAGCTGGCTGCAAAAAACAGCTTCTTGGATGTTCATCTTCCTTCCTTTGGCCAGACCAGCTCCAGGCTGCCATGGGGCAGGCAAAGGGCTGAATCCAGTTGATATTCAGTCCCAGGGGATCTGGGCAGACTGGGCAGGATCAGACCTCCAGGCACCTTGGCCAAAGTACCAGATTTTCATTTATCCTCTGTAACCATCCTTGCACCGCTAATTCCAGAGGGCAAGCATATGGCCTGAAACACTCTTCCATCACTGCCTGCATGTCTCAGGAGATTTTCTGGCATGGTTTTGGCTCTAGCCAGCAAACACCACCCCAGATCGTGCCTGGGCACAGCTCAGGAGAGAGCTTTAGGTAATGATGTACCACATCTCGCTACCCCTGCTTTGGGGGAAAAAGAGTTTAGCCACAGGACACAGGCGCTTTCAAGATTTTCGGCCTCAGGGGCCAGAAAATGAGCTCTGGTGGATAGGATTTATATGGAATGCTTAAGAGAACAGAGTCACTACGTGCACTGAGCTCCAGCTTCCGCGTGTCTGACCCCTTATACTGCAAAGCCCAGTTTTGGGTTTCCCAACCACTGCCCTGCCCACGTGCCCGTGCAAGTCTGAGCCTCAGCACGCACACACGCTTCCCCCCTCCTCCCCCCCACCCCAACATTCACTATCCCTGGGGGCTTCCACTTAGCTCCCCAGCTAACGCCAGTGCTTTTAACCTCCAACTGAATTTCCAATCAATCGCATCCCGGTCCACAGCATGAACGAACAGTGATGGAAGCGGTCTGGCCCCTGCCTGCTTTCTGTCACTCATTAGGATGACCTTGTCCTCAGAGGCCCTCTTGTGTAACCTTCATACCCAGGAGCATGGTGAGAGACTGGGAGAAATGACCCCAAAAGTGTTGGATGTGAAGTACTTGTGGACAGGGATAAGGCAAGTGGGAATTTTCTAGGATTTTCTGATGTAAAATCCAGGGTATTTCTGGCAACCTGCATTGCTCCTCAGGTGGTCCATTGATGGAGATGGATGGGAGCTAGCACAGTAAGAGGGCAGGGGTGATGGTGGCATGGAGGAAAGGCTGATCTCACTGGGATCACAAGAGTTGTGCATTCTCCTGGGAGTGAGGAAATACCTGAGGACTGTGTGGAGCAACGATTAGCCTAAGCTAACAGCAGTCTGTACCTTACCAGTATTAACTGGGGTTTAAGTCTTCTTTGCTAATGAGAAACTGAGGCAGAGAAAGATATAACATTATAACGACCTCTATCAGCTGCCTTCTGCCAAGAACCATCTTGACTCCTTGACTTTGCTGTGCAATGGCATCTAACCCATCTCTGTGTCATGCAGTCCTTGAGAAACTTCCAGTGCTGGTAGCACTCCCAAGAAGCCATGCCAATAACATTGTGCCCATGCAAAGGAAAGCTGAGGACAAACGCAGCTGTAGCTCAGGCTGAGGTGATGTTTAAAAGACGTCAGCTGGATATATGACATCTATCTGAGGCTGTGTTGAGCCCAGCAGAATGTGCTGCAGAGCCCTGGACTTGCTTCCCTCGGGCAGCCACATCTGGGACCAGATGGAGCACACCTGGCCCTCCTTGTCTGCCATGCTTTTCTCTACAGAAGTTTTACTGGGTCCCAGATTTTAGTGTCCAATTGTCAGATGTCTCCTGAGCCCACTCACTGAAAGAACACACACAGAGCCAGGAACTTCACGTCACACACCTAACTGAGAGCTTTAGTAGGGACCATCTTCAATTAATATCTTTCAGGCTGTTAATCTGATCCTAATGGTTTGGAAAAGAATCACGACCTCCAGCAATTTACTAGAGCTTTTCAGATCACAGGCGCTAGAGAAAAGCAGAGCACGCTGCTTACATCCATCTTTTCAGGTTGGAAAACTGAAGCAGAGATGCTTGAGGGTTTGCACAAATCCTGGAATCAGGATCAAAATCCAGCCTCTGGCTCCCCTTGATAGTGTCTCCCCACCTGGCTAGTGTTGAAGGTGATCAGAGCTGGGATGGTGCACTGAAGCTCAGGGATTTTGGAGTTTCCTCATTGTAGTCAAAGGCTTCTTGGGGTATCCTGGTATGATCCATTTCTATAGACCACCTCTCAGCCCTCCCTTTCCTCAAATGCCTCCTTATAGGCTCTGAAAAAAGAAAGGGGACCAGGATTCTGTCCCCAAAAGCCAATCCCCATTGCAGGTTCATATATTTCCCACCCTATTCATGATGTTTCCATAGTCTGTTAAATGTCTGCCCTAAAGCAGCTGCCTTTCCAGGTTGTAACTGAGAGAAATATGGGATTCAGGATGCTGGTGTGGCTAAATATCATTTATTAACACAGCAGGCAGGTGAGAATCAGGCTTTCTCTGCACTCAAGAGACTGAGATGGAAAGAAGCACTGGGGAGCACATCAGTCTCTACTGGGGTACAGCAAATATGTCAGGTTGTGAGGGGTCTGTGCAGCAATATGTTTTTGGTAAGTGAAACAGCAGAAAGGCAGCAGGGCTGGACTCTTGTCTATCTGACCCTTTTCTGCTTTCTTTTGCTTCCCAAAGGGGCTTTGTCTGAGTTCAGCTCTCAACATAGAGTCCAAAGGTAGACCTGGCCAGGCCAGGTCCTGAGCAGGGGAGCTCCAGCTGGAGCTGTTTTCCCAGTTCTGCAATACCCACCAAGTCATCCTTTTCCTCTTTCAGGTCCTATTTCTCCTTAGATTCTCCTCTGCCAGAAAACAAGCATGAATCTCGAGAGATAACCTGTTACTGGGAAGGACCAGAGTCAAGTAAATGTTCATAGAAAACAGAAGAGAAGGAAAATAATTCAATAATAATAATACTAAGGGAAAAACTGATTTTGAGCACTTATTTTATGGAAGAGGAGCTGCTCCAGGACCTACGCAAGTTCCACCCACCTCTGTGGGTGCCATCTAGGGCTCTCCTCTCTGTGCAGCCCATCAGATCCACTGCAGCCAAAAGACAGCCAGGTCTGAGCCCTTCTCGACTCCTCTGTGTGCTGTCGGCTCACAGATGCCACTGTGTTTTTCCAGGCATTTCCACCATGCTTTTCTCACTTGTCTTGGTAACAAAAAGAAAATTCCCAATCAGTTACAGCTTTTTTTTTTTTTCCCTTTTTTTTTTTTTTTCCCCTCTGCTAGCAGTTCCTTGTGAATTAGGACAGGGCATATTCATTTCCCGTGTTTTCTCAAAGTGGCAAGCGATTGAGTTTTTTGAGGCCAGGTGGTTTTCTGCCTCTAGCAAAAGGGATATTTTGTTTGATATCTGGGGATTTCTTGCAGGGAAATGGGAAGCCCCAGGAAAGGAGGATTAGCTTGATGAGAGTGGTTTCCACCCTGCTGAAACGTCAGCCGTATACCAAGGTCAGGAGAAGGAAAAACAGAGGGAGCCAAATATTACATGGTAATACATCTGAGCTGGTGGACAGAAGGAGGGGAGAGTTGGGGCACAGAGGAAGTGATGGGGACAGATGAGGATGAAGGTGTTGGGAGAGGTCCTACAGGCAGCAGTGGGGAGGGATGCCCTTTCTGCAGTCACTGTTTGGATTTTTTTTCCCATTTTCTCCTCTCCACCCCATGGAGAGTGTGTGTATATATCTAAGAGTGCCCTCCATTGGCCAGATCCAGGATGCTGCACCAAGAGTCCTGTGTCACCAGCTTAACCGAGGAAAAGTGGTGGATGCACAACTGCAGAGGTTGCCCCTTCCCAGTGCGGGAGGATTCTGTGCGATGCACAGACTCTGCAGAGCAGGGCACGTTGCAGCACTGCTGGCATTTCAGGGGCTCCTCCTGCTCGTGCGGAGCTGAAATGCCTGTGCTGGGACATGAGCACAAAGTCAGGCACAGTAACACAGAGATAATCATCTGGAAGGTTTCAGTGGGATGGGGAAAATTGTCATGCAGGGCATGAAGGCAGTTGTAGGCAGAAGCAGGGGAAGCCCTGATTTCTCTCTGCTTGCACATCACAGAATCACAGAATTTTTGAGGCTGGAAAAGACCTCTGAGATCACCAAGTCCAGCCTATACAAGAGGGAAGCATGTCCCATGCTGTCTGCATCCCTGGGATAGGCATGGGGTGCTCTTGGGACACACAGAGGAGTGCAGAAAGCAAGGGTGGTGGAAAACTCCAGCCTTAGATTGTCTAGGTTTATCATTATTGCAGGAAGATAGGACGCACCACCAAACAGCTGGCCACAGCTTGCAGCCTCCAATATTCACTGGAACAGCTACAAAAGTCACTGGGACAGCTACAAAATCCACTGGGATCACTGCAAAACCCTTTGGGAAGCCCGGATGTCAGGTGTAATATGTGGCTCAGTCGCTGCCTGGGTTTAAGCTGTGAACTCCTGTATTAGGTTGCATTTCTGAACTGTACCCGGTCCAGTGGGTGCCAGGGCGGGATGGCAAATACTCGGCAAGGAGGTAGGAAAAGATTACCAGGGCTCTGGGCAATGGTGTGAGGATGCAGGAGTCATGGATGTCTCTGATCTCACAACATTGCAAAAATAGCCAAGGTACATAGACACTAGCTGTGGCATCTGCCATGAGAATATGAGCAAATTAGCCTCTGTGCCATTAGGAATATGCTTTCCAACACAGGAATAATCTGTCATTTCACGCATTTAATATCACCTCCCCAGCTGCAGGTTGCAACTTATGGTATATATCCTCCCCTAGGATTTTGCTGGATTAAAGTGTAGAGGATGGATCTCTTTGGTGAAACGCAGCAGCCCGTTAGCTTTGCCCATCACATCTTTCCTCTCCACCAGGTCTGACAAGTGTGGAGCCAAATATCCAGATGTGGAGGGAAGTTTGTCTATTCACTACTTCTCCTCCAAGTAAAGGTTCCCACTTCAGCGAGGATTAGTTGAAGGAGGAAAAATATGTTTATGTTTCTTACGGTGAAACCCTCCAGATGGGAGTGCATTCAGGGGAAATCAATTCTGAGCCCTAACTACCGTAACACAGGGTCCCATTAACGGGTCTGTTTAGTTAAAGTTTGCTGGCTTTTCTCGTGCTTTTCCCAGAAAGGGGTGGTGAGGAGGAGGGATGCATTTTGTGCTTGCTGCATCCTCATTCAGTAGCGGGTCTGTGGTCAGTGTGAGAAAAATCAGGTTTGTGGAGGGCAGGAGGCTTGGCCTGAACCCCATGCGCTGAAGTCACAGGATCTCGGTGCAAGCCCTGTCTCCTAATCATCTTGTTGCTATGGAAGCACCACTGGCTCCTGCTTCCAACTGGGAGGGACAGGTTTCTTCATGATCTAGACCAGAAGTTAAGATGATCCTTGGCTGGTTTATCACTGTGAAGGTCAGAAGACTTTGGCTTTGCACAGGCTGCTCGGGCACTGCCCTACAGCTAGGGAGAGAAGAATCAGTGGTCACTTTCAGAGTCTCAGCTAAAGGAGCCCCATTCCCTTACCAAAGCTGATATTTAAGGCATTGACAGACATCTGCAGGCAAGCTCTCCCCACTAATCAGGATCACCTCTCTGGAAATTTATGGGATTTTGGTTGATGTCTGTGGTTTTCGTTGCAAGCAAAGAGCTTGCTTTTCATCGGCTAAGCAGAATGTGTTCCTGAAATCCAGCCCCCGAGGCAGGCAGGAGACTGGCAAGGGGAGATTTGCACTGCAGAGCTTTGCAGGCTGCAAAACCACTGTCAGGAGTGGGGAACCTGACTTCTAAAAAATTTAAGTGCAAATGCATTTGGACTCCGTGTTGATTAGTGTCAGGTCTAAAAGACACTCAGGAATCTGCTGGCAGAGGCTGCAGTGATCTGAACCTGGGATGAAACACAGTTTGCAAATAGCAGATCTGACTTTAGAGTTACCTAACCCTTTCCTCCCCAGAAAAAAAAAAAGGCTTTTGCATAAAAGGGGAGATGCAGAGACAAAACTTTGATATAGAGTGAGGGCAGAAATCAAGAGGTGAATGTAGAGATGCATTTGGCTTCTTATCTCTTTCCAGGTGCAGAGGATGGTCTAAGGTCTTCATCTCTTATATTTCAGTCTCTCCTGGGATTGGGTTTAATTGACTGAATTGTAGATTTGCTAGGAATCTGCATGGCTGTTGTGAAAGCTTCTTCTTTTAGTAGTCTGTGAAAGCAGAGCCTGGCAGCAGGGTGGGAGATGGCAGAGCTGCAGATGAGTGACACGGACACCATGGGGCTGAGGAGGGTCGGTGGCTGCAATGCAGATGACATGTTTTTCCTCCTCCCTTGCACCAGGTGCCTCGTTCTCTGTAGACTTTAACCCAAATTCCTTCCTGGCAGTGCCACTGTTGTCCCTGATCACAGACGAATACATTACAGAAGATCTGAATTATTCTGAGGTTGCAGCCCAGGCCAATGTTAGCACCTCAGGAGTTGTGCTACTTGTGCTGACTTCAATGCAGAGGCCCTGAGCACTTGCTTTTCACTAATCTGTGAACCACAGAGGCTCCTGAAATCAAATCTGACTTGGTAGGGGAAATCTCCCTCCCTAGGGTCCAATCTGTCCTTTTGAAATTGGACATCACTATTCTGCGGGTAGCAAGTGTTGCAAGGACCAGGCAAGCCTCACTCAAGGGGAAACTCCTGATTTTCTTTACCTAGAGTGAGCCAAGAGGGCAGGAAAGCAAATGACTTGAAAGGTGAGAAGGAAAAAGTGCAGTGGGGAAGCTCAGCCCCACACACTGAGGGTCTGCCCCTAGAGCCCGTCAACCTCTGCATCCGCTAATAGTCCTCAAATATGGGGATACACACTGCATGGGGAAGGGGAATAAGATAAAGAGACTCCCGTTACTGGTGGTGTTACCCGCTCTTTCTCCTCACCTGGGAAGAGGGGAGACAGAGAGAAGGGAGCATGGGAGAGTCTTCTTGGTGGGGTAAGGAAGAGAGAGGCTTACAAGAGTGCAAAGTTCTCTTTAGGAGTCTCTTCAGCATGGAAAGGGGCACAGGGGTCTGGGCAATTGGGCTGAAGAGGAGATCTGGGCTGCAAAGTGTTACAGGGAACAGGTCTCAAAAGGCATGGCAGAATGGATGTTACTTTTGCTGAAGGAACTTCGGGAGCTGAAGGAAGTCCAGGCGCTGGTGGGGAGGATTCTTACCCTCTGGAAGGGCTCTGCACCCGGCTACAGCACCACAGGCTTTGCTGTGTCCTGCACACAGGGGCCAAAGGTGAGGTGGCTGCCTGATGTAGAAAGACCTAAAATCTGCCTCTGTCACCCCTTTTTCATCCTGTACTGGGTCCATGGTTTCTTCCAGCCCTGACCTTCTGTCTGGGCTCAGGATTTGGCTAGGGCTGGGATACTGCACCACATCTCGCTACCCCTGCACTAGTTTAGTGGAAGTAGAAGGAGGAGAGATAAAAGTAGAGAAAGGAGAAAAAATACCAAAGGGAGGCAGATCCCAGCTGCCCATACCGATCTCCATCCCACCTTCCCCAGGTGCAGCCTGAAGTCTGCACTGAACCAGATCCTGGGTCCATTGGATGGAATGGGGCTGAAATTCCCCAAGAGATTGATGATATTTGTTTTGGGGAGGGAGTTAGAGATCACTGCAAAGACTCTTCTCAGCTTATCAGACAGGCACTTCACGGGCAGAGGTCATTGGGAACATGGAGTCACAGCTCTGTTATCCACTGCTAGACCCCTCCTGGGGTTTAGGACATCCTGTGGATGGGGACACCCCCAAACCTAGCATGGGCATGGTGATATGCGGCTGCATCCTCCATCAATACAATGTGCTGGGACTGGGGATGCTGTGTGGATTCTCAGCCTTGCAAAGGGTTAATAAAAAACCCAAACAAACCGCCACCAAAAAACCTAAATCCCAAATCTCTTCTCTTTCTCTCTCCTCCCTCCCTTCCCTTTTTTTTTCCAGGTGTTGTCTATGGCCACAGGAGGGAGCTCAAATCCAGACATGGAAGGATTGGCTTGATTTCGGATCCAGAGCCTCTTAAACTCTCACTTTTCCTCTAAGCTGGTCCCTGTTATGTCCAGGATCTGGCGCCTGCTTGACATTTACTTTGAGTTCCAGAGGACCAGAGACCTAGGATGAGGAGCATTGGATCTGCCCTGAACCTGCTTTTGGTATCGCCACTCTACTTTGTGTGGACCGTGGTCGCTCTGGACCTGGCACAAACTCCCTGCACCACTTTGGTCCAGGGGAAATTCTTTGGGTATTTCTCCTCCTTTGCCGTCTTCCCGTTGAACTCCTCTCTCTGCTCTTGGATTATCCAGAACCCTGACCCTCGGAGGTACACTTTGTACATGAAGATCCTAAAACCTACTGGCATATGTGACCACCAGCACATTCGCACCTATCAGTTCGACTCCTTCCTAGAGTCCACCCGCACCTACCTGGGCATGGAGAGCTTCGATGATGTGTTGAAGCTCTGCGATGGGGCCACCCGCTATGCCTTCCTCCAGTCCAACAAGCAGTTCCTCCAGATGAAGCAGACCGCGCCACCGGGAGTGGACACCTGGCCCGTTCGGTGGAAGCCCACAAAGGCTCAGGAGAGGGACTTCTCAGTGGAGTACCTTGTGGTGGGCAACAGGAACCCTAGCAAAGCTGCTTGCCAGATGCTCTGCAAGTGGCTGGATGCTTGTTTGGCCATCAGCAGCAGCTCCCACCCGTGCGGCATTATGCAGACCCCGTGCTCTTGCTCAGGAGGGGAGGTCCTAGATCAGGCCAGCGAGATCCTGGGATTCACGAGGAAGAAGGAAGATTGCTATAAGGATGGAATTTACTTGGAGAACTGTGTGAGCAGCCCCAAGGACAGCAGTGGAGTGGAGTTCCTGGGTGAGTGGAAGGCGGCTGGGGATGTTTGGGAGGGAGGGCTGGTTGGGCTCTCCTCTCCCGGGCCTCACGCTGTCCCCATTACCTCTGTGTCTCAGTCTGCGGATGGCTGGTATGAAAACCTTATTTCCTAATTGGAAGGTGGGTCTGGCAACCCTCGATGGCTCTTTATGTACCTGCGACTGGAATTGCTAAGCAGCTTCCCCTAAATATATCCCAAATTGTTTCAGTCATTCCATGGGGCTTGTGCCTTGCTTGTTTAAGTTCTGCAGCCTCGGAGCTGCTGAGGAGAGATTCTTACCTGAGGGTGAGCAGTTTTCAACGTAATTACAGATGTCCTAGAAAAAGCAAGATGCAAGCTACCTCCCGAGGCAGGCTGCACTCAGTAGCCCTATCAACCATTTTAATTTATGGGAAGAATTTAATTCTTGGGTCTAGTTTGAGGGAACAGCAACAGAAGGACACGGTCATTTTGTTCTCAGCTCTGCCTTTGCTGGGACTCATTCATCAGATATTTTGTCAGTGTTTTGGTGACTATCTTGAGCATGATATGAGCTGGAAAAGGACTGGGGAAGTAGAAGAGGCATGACAAAAAGGGCTATGGATAAAGGTGAGATGCTGCTGAGGTCTGATCGGGACGCTGCTTTGGGGAGGGAGATACTCCTTCCAGGGAGCTGGAATGCTCTCCGCTGGTGCTGCAGTGCTGTGCAAAGAACCAGGAGGTCCTAAAGCAAATTATTTCAGTGTCTGTGTCAGGTCTGCTCTGATGTGTTTATTCTCAGCTCCCAGCCCACCTGCCAGCATGCAGGTTATGTAAGGAGGAGGTGTGATGCTAACTAGGAAGCTGGGCGGTGGGGAGAGGAGTCTCCAACTCGGTGAGGTTCAGAACCACACCCGACCCTCACTCCAGGGTTTCATCTTCTTCAGGGACTGGACTGAAATGTCCTCTGCCACCGGGAGAAAGTTGGCATCAGTTTAGATTTTGGGGCTCCTGCTTGGCTTTTGCAGCCACCCCCAGTTGGTGGTGGAGGGGAATTTCTCAGCTTTGGGGGGAAAGGAGGCTAAATTTGCTTTCAGTAGGAAGGAGGTTACCAGGCACAGGTCCAAGCTGTGCAGCGTGATTTTCTTGCAGACCACAGTCTGGCATTAGCTGAGAGATTAGTATATGATCAGGTACTAGTGCTTTCATCAGTGTATTTGGGGGGTAATTTTGTTTCTCACTGATCTGTGAATCAATACATGGAGGCACACGGCTGAGCCATAAATCCTGCAGATTAGTTCTTCATCCATGCCCCCCTCCCTGGCGATGAGCACACAGCGATATTCGCTCTACAGATTTTGGATTTCTTTGCAATGCCCTTTTCCCCTGTGTGAACAGCTTGCAAGGAGTACCATGTCAGCTGCCTCCTCGGAGTGATGCAAGCATTGTTAAGTCATGTGTCATGCCTTGCATTTGCTGATTGGATGATTTATGCATTCAACCCAAGCAGTGTGACCTTTCCCGTTGCAACCAAAGGTGAAATTTGAAATAAGATTTTCAGCAAATCCTGAAGCAGTCAAGCTTAATATTGGCTTTTGTAAAGATCTCTCCTAGTCCAGCTTGAGTGCTTGAATGTTCCCAGAAAATAAATATGAAAGAAGCTCAAAGGTGGCTGAATCAAAATCCTTTTTGGGTGTCAAATATTTGTAGGGAGCGTAGATAATTTTTTTTTCTTGTGCTGGCTGCTCACATCTGCTCCATATTGAAGATACAGAATTACCATCTTCACCAGTGGGATGTCATCTACATAGAAATGATGCTTGCAGTGTGCCTGGCCTCTCCATGCGCTGCTCTGTCTGTCACTCTGTCTGTTTTGGTTTTTGGAAAAGCTTGATCAGGAAGATGGAGGCGAGATCCAACTTGGACAGAGAGACAGCGATCTCTTAACAGCATTTTGTGGGTGGAATATTTTGATAGGGTTCCCAATTTCCAAGTGTTGATGCTGATTATTGCTGTCATTGTTGTCCTGATTGTATTTGTAGCACTTTTTCCTCTACAAGCTTTTTTATTACTTTTTTTCCCCCCCTGCTGCTTTCAGAGTCATTCATTGTTTCTGGACCTGTCTTGACAATTTCATCTTTGAGCAAGGGTATATGTGTGTGCTGTACTAATCTAGTCTGATGATTTTCAAAGCACATAAGGAATTGCCAGATACTACCCCAAAAAGTGGGACCTGACTTTTCCTGATGTGCCTCTTCCCTACATGGATATTTCTAGAGCAGATGGATGGGAGCAGATCTACAGAGGCCACAGTGAGATGCTGTCTTGGAAGCAGCCACAAAATCTGTGGGTGAGATCTTTGGCTTGCAGAGTCTGTGTGTGAGATCCCCACCCCTGAGCGCTGAGGTACAAAAGGATGGGGAATATCTGCATGGGGCTGTGCACTGGGTTAGATGGTGTCTGAAGAAACTCAAGAGCAGGCTGAGAATAGATCTGATGAGGCTGGACATTGGCTTTGGTGGCCGAAGAGTAGAGCTGGGAGATGAACTTCTGCTAAGGACCCAGACCACAGATCTCCTGCCCATGGCTGAGAAGTAGGTGCATTGACCCTGTTGCTCCAGAGCAACTGGTACTCTCAAGAAACATAACTGACAGCTTGATTTCTCTCATGGCCAAGGAGTTTACATTTGGTTCAGGTTCCTAGGGATGTTTGTGGTCATTTACAAGGGACTTCACAAACAACCCTGCTGAAATGACCCTGCCTTGTCTGAAACATCTCTTCCTCAATGTTTGCAGGTAGGAGAGACTGCTCTAGATTTGCTTCCCAGGTTTAGTGAGACACCTTCTTTGCATTCGCTGTACCACACAGACAATGCAGAGGTTGCAGTAGGCAGTGGTGGGAATGGGAAGAATCTAGCAGGATACAGAGGCAACAGAAGATATTTTGTTGTCTTGATGCACGCGGAGGTTCTCCTGGTGATCAGCAAGACATGCTTGGAAATGTATTGGCTGAGAAAGACCAGTCCCACATCTTGCCTCCTTGATACAGCTACTCCCAGAAGGCTTGAACAGGGGATTTCTTTCTAGAAAAATTTAATTCAACAGTAGAACTCCTTTTGGCCAGCATCAGATCTCCTTTGGCTGACTCAAGCAACATGGGAAGAAGGCTAAGACTGATTGTATGTCTTGATATTTAGAGGTGACCTCTGTTAGGAATTCAAGTTGGCATTTCTACGATAGGCTCCCACATTGCTGTGGGGTAGGAGACCTGGGGACTGAAGATGGGAAACCTTCCTGAAGCACAGGGCATTGGGACTTCATGGTGACTCCCCCAAATCAGTTCTGCCTTCACTGTAATCAGAGCTGGAGCTTTAGCTGATGTGACACTATAATGAGAAAGGGTTAAATATGTGCTTAAGTGCTGTGCAGAGTTAGGCATTTAATGAATGTTTAATTAGTCTTGTCTCCACATAATCTGCTGCTGCCACTGCAATGCTGTCACATTTTGGTGGCCCAAAGAGATAAGCAGTATGCTCTGGTTCTTCTGCTCCTCACGTCCCCATCTTGGAGGGATCCAAGATGCTGACTGCAAAACAGGGATAAACATATGTCTCTGAAATATATTATTTACTCCTTGATAAAGTAGATGACTCCGGGACTGGAAGGATTTTTATAATGAAAGAATCTGATTGATTTCATGTCTTGGCCAGAGAATTTCACAAATTCATTTCAGCAAAGAACTTGAAACTGAGATTTAAATGGAGTTTCTTCATTCTCAAGAAACTGAATCAAGATATTGCAGATCTGAGGTGCTGGATGGTTTGGTTTCTTTTTCTGCCTTTCCTGATAAATATTTCCATTGGTTTGATATCCTCATTGCTCCCTAAAAATGTAGATTCTCCTTCCTCACACATGCTCATCCTTTCACTTCTGTTTTTTTAGTGATGCTTTAACTTCCCGCCCTTAGAATTTTTTCTACCTCTGTCTTCTAGATTAAGAAGTCATCTAGCATTCAGTCTCTAATGTTTGGAGAGGCATTTATAAACCCAACACGAACAGGTTGCTTCTTATAAGGTCTGCTGCATTAAGTAGATCGAACTCCATAAATCTCTCACTGCAGGACACATTCTCCAAAGCTCAGTTGTTGCTGGGAAGCTTTGCTTTGTGCTTGGCCATTTCTGCTGGCCAAACTCTTGTGTCTCTTCAAACTGGGGGCTGAGTGACTGCTGAAAGGGTCTGTGGTTCAGAAGAGTCCAGAAGTAAAGGGACCAATGGATCAAGTGCCATCCTCCCTGCTGCAGGATTTATGCTGTGTGGCACAGGTCTCCTTCCACTGAATATCCACCAGGGAAGAAATAATTTAATAAGTCATTTTCTGTGCCTCTGGTGAGTTTTAGTGACCATAAAAGCTCAGAGACTGATAAAATGCTGTGAGTAATTGCCCAGGGGCAGGCTTTCAAACCTCTCCTTGACTTCTTCAACTCCTGATTACGACACACACTCAGTTTCTCCATCAAGCATTTCCTGGGCCCAAACAACAGCTGATCTTGCAGAGAAAGGTTTAGATTTGTCTTGGTTTTGGATCTGTCAACCAAATGGCATTTTCATTGCTTCTGCTGCCTCCTGGCATGGACTTGCTGTGTGTACTTGGGGAAGGTGTGCTGCTTTCCAGCTCCTTGCCTCTCCATCTGTTTGCCCCTGCTGTGCCCTCTGTACATCCTTGAGAGCAAAGCCGGGATACAGCATGAGACCACCAGCAAAACATGGGGCAAGGGAGAGCTGGTTTCTATTCAGGTGTAGAATTCTCCTGCATTGCCCTACTAAAAGCATTGGGGATTTTACCTGACGTCTCCCGAGTTTAGTCCAAACCTTAGATCAACGAGCTGATACTTCCCGAAAGAAAAGGTTGAACAGACCCTGGAACCTGGCACACAGGTCACATTGTCTCCTGCAGTGAATCCCCACTGGACCCATATAGGCAGCTCCTGATGAAGCTGTCCCTCTTGCATGCAGTCAGTGGGGTGCTCAATGGACAAGGTAAGTATGAGTTACTCCTCTCTGGGTGCTGAGAAGAGGTCCGTGACTCAGTTTAAACACTGAGATCTCTGTGAACTGTAGAAGATGTGCCTTCCTCACTGCTTTCCTCTTGAGTCCGTACAATAGAGTAGAATAGGATAGGATAGGATAGGATAGGATAG
>NW_009725532.1:38472-96126 GCF_000703405.1 Apaloderma vittatum
GAATAGAATAGAATAGAATAGAATAGAATAGAATAGAATAGAATAGAATATTGTCAGTTAGACCTACAGCAATATCTAGTCCAACTGCCTGACCAACTCAGTGCTGACCAAAAATTTAAGGCCATTGTACAAACGCTTCTTAAACACTGACAGGCTTGGAACATTGACCACCTCCTCTAGGAAGCCTGTTCCAGTGTTTTACCAACCTCTCTGTAAAGAAATTCTTCCTGATATCCAGTCTAAACCTTTCCTGTTGCAGCTTTGAACCATTCTCATACACCCTATCACTAGATATGGTTGGGCCATCATATATTGGTTGATGAGAAGCTCGGCATGAGCCAACTATATGTACTTGCAGTCCAGAAGGCCAACCATATTCTGGGCTGCATTAAAAGAAGTATGGCCAGCAAGTCAAGGGAGGTGATTGTCTCTCTCTACTGTGCTTTCGTGAGACCCCACCTACTGTTCTGTGTTCAGCTCTGGGATTTCCAACATAAAAAGGACATGGACCAGTTGGAGAACATCCAGAGGAGGCCATGAATATGATCAGGGGACTGGAGCACCTCCTCTGTGAGGACAGGGTGAGAGTGTTAAGGCTGTTCAGCCTGGAGAAAAGAAGGTCCTGGGAGACCTTGTAGCATCCTTTGAGTATGTAAAGGAGGCTACAGAAAAGATGAGGAGGCTCTTTTTACAAGGACATGTAGTAATAAGACAAGATGTAACAAGTTTAAACTGAAAGAGGGTAGATTTAGATTAGA
Source organism: Apaloderma vittatum (assembly GCF_000703405.1). NCBI lineage: Eukaryota > Metazoa > Chordata > Aves > Trogoniformes > Trogonidae > Apaloderma > Apaloderma vittatum. The sequence continues at coordinate 39,231 of NW_009725532.1, forward strand.
CATGAGGAAGAAAACCCTCATTGTGAGGGTAGTGAGGCACTGGCACAGGTTGCCCGGAGAAGTTGTGGAAGACCCTCCCTGGAAGTGCTCGAGGCCAGGTTGGATGGGGTTTTGAGCAACCTGGTCTAGCGGGAGGTGTCCCTGCCTGTGGCAGGGGGGTTGGAACTAGATGGCATTTTAAAGTTCCTTCCAATCCAAACCATTCTATGATTCTGTGATGCCAGGGAGAGTTAGACACAAGTGTAAAATTACCGGGGTTCTTCCAGTAGCAGAGCGAGGTTTCCTGTGTCTGTGCTGCTGTTTCAGCCCTAAATTTACTCCTATACGCCTCAGTATGGAGATGTACTATTTGGGAGATTGACTGGGGATAAAAATGAGAAAAATTAAGAGATCAGTTCCATTGTGAATCCAACAGCTTGTGGACAAGATCACAATGCAGAAACATCAGCAATTACTGTCTGAATGCTCTGTTGTTGTAACAGGGAGACTAAAGGTGGAATTTATATCCAGTTACTGAGGGAGCTTTACAGGCAACTACTCCCATTATTGTTAAGAAGAGACTTTTACGGGTAATTTAATGAGTGGCAGCCTGGTGAAAGGCTCTGCTGTTCAGTTATGCTTTTGCTTTCTTTTCTTTTAAATTTGCCATTGTTTAAAAATGTCTTGTATTCAAGACCCACAACAGCTGCCCCAAAATGTTTTGTATGGGAGTACAGGGTGAAATTTAGATGCAGGGAAACACAGACACCAGATTCCAAATGATCACATCTGCAGTGTAGTTTTACAACTGAATATGAGAATGAGGATGGTAACATCTCAGAAATGAGGGTGCGCAAAGACACTCTTGGCACTTTCCACCACCCAGCCCAAATATCTGATGTATTTAGATGATGGGAGCAGGCTGAAAAATGGAAGACATTGCCTTTCCAAGGGGAACTGGGTCCATGGAGTTTTTCATGTGTCTGGTGGCCCTCTGAGGTATTGAACTCTGCAGGTTTCCTTGGCACTGAGCTCTCTGATCTGGTGGATCCTGTCTGTCATAGTGAATATAGCTCTGGGTCTCCCTGGTTTCTTTGAAAGAGCATTTTCTTTTTTTGCAGTGCTGGTTTCCTCTGTCCAGATGCAGCTCCCAAAGACTTTGGATGAAGTCAGGTCTTAGCTGAAATAAGGCTTAACCCAGCTGCCTTGAATATCGAGCAGACATCTGGTCCAGAAGAGAAAAAGGATTTTGATCTTTGTCAAAGAGACTGGGAACAGAAGCTTATTCATGAGTACTCAGAGAGTGGACTTGGCTGCTCTAAGACAAAGCAGTCTCTTTCCATGTTGGGCAGAGTACTAGAGTTCATGCCTCTTCCAGACCATTACTATCACCTCCGCAACTCATTTCTCCTCTCACCTTTTCCTCTTCCTGTTCTAATAATCAGGGAAATTTTGCAACATCTATGGGTGATGATTCTATCTCTTGCTAGCCTATCATCCCCACAAGAGAGTACTGAAGTAAGCTTGGGTTAAATAGGTTAGAAAATGGGATTTAGATTCTCAGCAGGTACTGTTTAGTGTGGCTCTGTGACACTGGAGCCTGGGGATGATTTAGCAACTGTGTGTCCCATGGATAGCTCTGCCAATGTCACCTCCAGTTGTAAGTACATTTACTTCTTGCACTTGCTGCAGACAGCAATCTAATACTGATATCTTACATTTCAGCTTTCCAGCAGAATGAGACAACCAGGCTAGGAACGGATGCCCTTTAGCACATCATTGGAATTGCAGATCTATTGAGTTTAAACATATTTCTTTTTGTTCCCTGGCTCTAGTTCTGATAGAGCAATAATTGTCACACACCTCATTAAGCTGAATGCTCTCAATAGATCTTGAGTGGTCCATGCTATTAAACAAACACTTACAGAGGTTGGGATGTTCCCAGTGTTTAGAAACAGTAAGGAAGGGAAGGGACTTGGAGGGCTGAAAACTGCAACTCCAGCTTCCTGAAGAAACTGAGTAGGGCGGCTGCTTTGACCCATAGTTTCTGATTCAGTTTGAGCTGTGTTGTCTCTACAACACGTGGGCTTTGAGCCACATGAACACCAACAGCAATGAAAAACAGGCACAGGGAGAGGCTGGTGGTGTTTTCTGCAAGTGTTGTAAGAGTTTGTGTGCATAGAGATGATGTGGCAGCTGATACGTGTAAGAAATTTGGTAGCATCTTAAAGTGCAGGGATGAAGTGATCATCAAATAAAAGGGAGTCCGATCCTTCCCTGTGTCCTACAGCAGGATCTAAATTACTGGTGCCAGTCTCTGACTTTGTCACCTTATGTGGATGTCTGAGGTTTTATTTCTGGATGGAAGATGACACTTCCTTGCTTTTCAGTTTCAGGCACAATGCTTTAGGTATCTACGTGTTGAAGGTGCCCAAACTAGAGAAAGACAGTGAAGTTCAGTGTATGGTGCTGAAGCTAGAAGCATGGTGCTTTTTACTACCTAGTTTCACTGGTCCTGCTCATGAATCTGAAAACTGAAAGATCAAGATGCAGATTATTGGACCCTTGGCTCTTATCAAGATCCTGGCACCGATGCAGAAGAGGATCTAGTCAGAGTTTCTGCTTCAGGATCTACCAGAGGCTGGGATAAAACATGAGATATGATGACTTCACCATGTCTCCCTCTGTTTCCTGTCCCTCCACATTAAAACCAGCCACATGAAACGCATTATTCAATGACCTGTGTCCACTTCATATGCAGATCTATATGCTGTCCCATGTACCTGCTGGATTAAATTAAGGTCTAGTTTTGGTGTCCTTTTTCCATAACTTGAGACATTTTCTAGTAAACTTGCTAGTGTGACCATAAACAGAATCCCATTTGTACTAGTTCCATGGTCAGAAGCAGAGGTGTGCAAGAAAGGCATTGCAGAGCATGTGCCAGGGGGAAGAACTTATACGCTGAGCTTCTTGGCTTTAGATTTAGTGCCTTGTGGGGCAACAAGGCTAAAAGATAGGGATGCTCTGTGTGCATCTGTACCTACCCACAGGCAAAACAGTCCAGTGAACTGCCAGAAGAGAAACATTCCAGTCCCCATGAACAGTTCCAGTCCACAATGATGCTACAAGTTATGCTCTTGGTGCCTATAAACCTAGAATTAGGACTAAGGGTCCCTAAAGTGAGTGGGTTAGAAATCTCTGCAGAGCTAGCCTAAGGAGACATCTGCGCCAGAGTTCCAGCGGTGGATGTGTGCCTAAAAAGATGTCAGTGGACATTCTCAGCAGTATAGTGCCCTGCCAGATGGGCCAGGGCTGCTATTTACAGCTGGGCTTGTTCAGCAAACGTCTTCTGCATGGGGTCAGTCAAACAAACATCAATAAAACTGACTGATGGCAATTAATTTCTGCCCACAAACCCTCTCTTCATCATACCCATTCCTCCTCCTTTGTTTTTTTTTGCTGCTTTTTGAGTTGGTTTTTGGTCGTTTTTTTCATCTTAATGTTCTGAATTAGAAAGACCCCTGCTGTGCAGTACACTTTTTATTAAGCGTTGGACAGCACATGTTTCAGGGAGCTCTGCTGGGTTTGGAGTGACTAACTCAGGAGTTGCCCCAAGAGGCTGTTCTTGATGGATAGCCATGTACTCAGTCTGGATGCTGCAATCAAAATATGAAGAATCTGGTCCATTGCCAACATCATCCTGCTTGGGTGATTCAGCCTGGAGGTGTTTGTGATGTTTGCATCATCACGCAGCAACACAGCATGTAAACCTTGCTGACCACCTCCCTCAAAGAGATGTTAGCCTTGTTAGCCTCCCTAAACTTTCCTCTCTTACATTTAGATTTTAAATTCTGGGAGTATTGGCCTGAAATTTAGCTAGCTGTCACGCATTAGGGTCAGCCAAATCAATGGGTGATGATGTGACTTGAGATCAGTAACATTCATAGTAGGAAGGCAGCCAGTGAGCAGCAGAGGAGCTGCTCAGAAAGGCATCTGGCTTGCTGGGGGAGGTACGTACAGAAGAAGAAAAGATACAGGGGCCAGGACAGTCCCCAAGTAACTATAGAGAGATATTTAAAGAGATTGGTTTTCATGCTTCTGTGCTTTTGGACCACAGAGGACTTCAGGAGGCCCCTTTGAGGAGCTCAGCCACCTATCCCCATGGACCCACTGCAGCTGAGGAACCGTCAAGGAGAACAACAGACCTCGGGGGAGAACCACAACGAATCCCACCAGCTGTCAGGGCAGGGATGGCTTTTCTCGCTCAGCCACTCTTGCATGCAGCATGTCGCTCCTGCCAGTCCTGATGTCCCTGCCCCACAGGCAGCTCAGTGGTGCCATATTTTTGAGCCTACTGTCATCAGAGTCACTGACAAGCTTTGCCTTGGCATTATTTGGTGTCTTTTACTTGCTGCAAGGCAAAGAGCAGTTAAAAGCTTTTCCAAGCCTTTATACAGAACTCACTTTCTTCTCCACTCTTGGGTCTGATGTATCAAACCCAAACGCCAACAGGGAGGGCAAAGTGGCATGCTGTCCTTTCTGCTCTGAAAAATAGGGGTCTGTGAATAGTGGAGAGGATGAAGTCTGATTTTCTACCATGTGAAGTCCTGTAGTCCCCTACTGTGACAATCCCACCTCATCTCATTGCCTCTCATATACAATCCTTTGTGACCCTCACCTCCCACCAACATCTCTCTGCTTGTCCTGCTACCAGCACACTCCTGGGTCCCCATGTCATTTTCTAGATAGCAGGTAGCACATCTAGAGCATTATTGGCCTGGATGGTGTCCCAAATAAACCAGATAATGGTTGTACTAATTACTTTTTTCAGTGTAATCCCTTTAACTGACCTGATGCTCACCAGAAACCTTCATGGACTGAGAATCTTTGGGGTGAGACTGGCCTCAAACATCAATGGTTGAAGGAATATAAATCAGGCAGACAAAAGTGGTGATCTCCTTTCTTCGGGGAGCTGCCTGGAAAGGAAAACTGGACTAATGTTTCAAGAGGTGCCCTGGAACTTCTCCCACATGGTCCGACAAAAGCCACCAGCTTTGGGACTAACGATGCTCCTACACTGGGTGCTGGAGGCAAAGGGACATATGACAAGCAAGCACTATCCCAAGAGGAGAGCAAGGGGAGAGACAGTTTGCAGGATATTTTGGGTAACAAACACAACAGTGACACTTGAGGCTCTCTGTAGAACAGCAGTGGATTCTCAGAGATACACATCAGTGCTCCTGTGTATTTTTTAGGTGGGCAAATAGTCCCTGACTCTGTATGTTGCAAACATGGGTTAATACGCAAAATGTCTTTTTACTTCTGCCTCATGAAATCATGCCCTTACCTGCTCCAGTGTTATTTAACTCACATTTCATTTCCCTTTTACTTACAGCTGAATATGCTGCAAGCTGGGACAGGTAGAAAAAGGCAACAACCTCTTGTCCAGGCTCACCAAAAGCTTTTCCTCCTGAGGCAGAGGTCTCATGTCAGGTGGTGTGATGGGACACCCGATGGCATGTGGCTATGGGAGTGGAGCATCCCTCTGAGTGGAAGCCCTTTGAGTACAAGCCCACCACTCCCTAGCCTTTCCTATAACAGCAGGGCCGCTCTGCAGTCTCTTCCTCATTATTGCAATGCCAGAAGCGGCTGGTGTGTGGGTCACAGACCTGGGGAAACATGTGGGTCACACAGCAGAAGTGGGTCTTGGTCTTTGGAGCAGGGCTGGGTAGGTAAGGGTGAGCAGAAGGCCTTGGAAGAAATGCCATATATAATGATGGAGGCTTCAAAAGTTCGTGGAGGAGTATTTGTCTTGCATCTTTTCTCTCTGGTTCAAAAGAAAGTTTCTCTCAGTGAGGAATGGCTGGGGAAAGGCAGGCACTGTGCACTCAAAGGAATGTTTTTTAATACTTCAGCAGGAAAGGAGTGATGGAGGAGAGTGAGAAGCAGCAGTTATAAAATATGAATGGTGAGGCTGGGTTTCCCTTTCTTGACTGAGAGCATGCATCGACACAGGGAGAGGAGGGAGGGGAAGAGGCAGCAGCCAGAAAGCATCTATCCCTCTTCAAGGGTGAAACCATAACTTGGTGGTGTGTTCAGACCTGGCAGCCTGTCCATGCTGTCACCTGTCTGGGTCCCACTGACCTGATGTGAGAGATGCAGCCACACCCTTCGTTGTCAAGAAATAAAAATCTCCCCCCATTTCCTGCTCTACCCTGGCCCTCAGCAAGCTGAAACACACACACCTGTCCATGCACAGATAAGTCCTCTCCAGACACAGATAAACACACAGCTACACCTGAACCCATCTCCATTCAGGCATGTCCAGAGAATCAGATGCATATATACACAGATGAACATATACATAGACTTGATCTGGAGCACTGATGTACTCACACAGGGATATACATATAGGCTCATGAGTGTAAAAACGGATGCCCAGGTGTGCATATGTATATGGACGTACACACCCGCACACAACAGTGTAAACCCACACAGGGCAGGCAGATATGCAAATGGGCATGAATGCGCCCACATGCACCTGCAAATCCAACAATAAACAGGTGGACACGCAACCACTCACACAGAGCAGATAGATGTACACCCTCTGAAGTGGATGCACATTCACGTAAATGAGTCTGAAAACGTCTGCACGTGCACAGCTGCTGCACATACTCATCCCTGCACATCCCTGCAGCCATGTGAGCACCAGAACACACCTGCAGACACAGCCAGGAGCTGAGACCCCTCAGGGGAAGCCCTATAAGCAGATGCACAGAGAGATGTGGGACGTGTCAGTTCCCACTCAAGAGAGGCTACATGTCTGTTGAGACCTGTAACGTGTAAACTCAGTGCAGGAACAAGAGACTGACTCATGCTTTATCCTTTCCGTGTTTCTTCCAAAACGCATCCTGAGGCCTATCTGGAAAGTAAGTACCTCATGGTGCATCTTGGAAGAAGGTAGTTTTGTTTATACTTGTGGGATCCTTCCCATGAAGAGTACAACTTCTCTTAATCCCCCGAGGGCCAAAGCAAGCTCATGGATTCCTCAATGTGGCTCCATAGCTTTTTGGGAAAGGACAACCGGCATGGCTTTGCAGTCAGAGGTAACAAAGCAAGAACCTGCTTTGAGACTGCAGTCATCCAAAACTGTTCCCAAGCCCATTGCTGGTGAGACACGCTTCCCTCTGCCCTGCCCTCCCACTGCATGTCACGTGCAGCAGTCTTCTCCTGCTCCATAAAAGGCTCCTGATCTGCTTAAAGTCCAGTATGTTCTTTAGTGGTGGGTTGAACAAGGATTCTCCTAGGGACCACCAACTCTTCTTTAAAGCTCTTTCTCCACTGTGTAGCATATCCGTGGGAGAGCTTGTATCATCAATCCCTGCAGCATGCATGCTGGTTTTTAGGAAGAGTTTTATTGAAGGGTTGTGGCTTTGGAGACTGTTGCCAGCTCCCTAACATCTCCACTCCTGACTGCCCCACATCCCATCTCAGACGTAGGTACACATGCACAAACCCTGTGCAACACATTCAGCCTCATTCACGTATCTCCAGTTCATACGTGTTGGTTTATATGTGCAGACCTTATGTCTAACTTACACGTGCCCCACTGCCCTCTCTAACTTTCCATCTTGGGGGCCATTTCTCATTACACCAAGACCCTTTGATACGTTTTTGAGGAGCAAAGTTGCTCTGATGCAGGTATTGGGATGCTGAGCTTTATCTCACTGAGCAATCCTTCTGCGGTGTCAGAGCAACCTCAACACAGAGGACAATTGTGGCTGTTCTGCTCTTGCAGGACCATCACACTGAGGAAGTCCCCACTTAAAAAGGCAACATCGACAAAAATGACAGTTTTGCCTACCTCACATTTTAATTAAAACTTTACTTATTTGCCTTCGACCTTGATCCTTCCACCTTTACTTTCCCACACCCTGACCCCCTCACTGCAAATGAACATCGAATGTCAGCTGGGGAAAATGCATTCATTCAGCAATTAAATAATAGAATGCTCCTCTGGCAAAATGAGCTATCTCCTGCCTTTCTTATGTTTTACCACTTTTTTTTCCCTTCTTTTTCCCTCTTCTTTCTTCTTCCCTCTGGTGAGATAAGGCTGCCATTCTTGAAAGCCATTTTAAATATTCATGTTTTAATTAACAGACTTTATTGCACGAACTCTCTGTAAGGTAATAAAAAGACTGCCCAAGGCACAACACATTTTTTTTGTTTGTTCTTGAAAGGGGACCAAGAAGTAAAAAGCCTAATATGTTTCCTCAACAAACATTTGAAAGATACACAGAAATGACAGCCATGGGTCATTTTCCCAGCAGGCTTTCCGTAACCCATGTGCTGCCAAGCATCACTTTGCAATGTGTCTCTATAAATGTGGAGGATGGAGTAAATCCATGGACCTTTTGCAACCAGTGTTCCTCTGGATGAGCACCAGGCTCTGCAATGGGCAGAGGAGGGCAGTGGTTTGTATCCAGAGGATGAGCAGCTGGAGACAGAAGCAAAGCTGCAGCAATCAGGGCTGTGAGTGTTTGACGCTGGATGCAATCTTTTGCTGAACCTGGAAAAGGAATGAGTTGTTTTTAGTTTGGGTGGTGTTTGTAACAAAATAAAACTGAGGGAAGGTTGGACCAGTCCCCTTCCCCAATGTTTCTGGTTTGAAAAACCCAAATATTGGCTGTACATCTCTACAATGCATTTTGCTTTTGTTGAAGACGAATAAGTTGATAGAATGTGTGAATTTGTGAAACATCTGGTACTGCTAGATATGTATTTTTGCCAAAAAAAAAAAGAAGAAAGATAATGTTAGATGAAACTTTATTCTATGTGGGCGTTTTCTTATGGTGTGACATGCTGAAATTAATTTTGTATTCTGAGTGTGTCATCTGTGCTGCGTGATATGGGTCTCTGCACCCAGTTTATCTGTGGTCTTGTGCAGGGTAGGGTCCTAAGGATTCTGGACCAGAATCTTATAGGGAGACGTATGTTCTATTCCTTCATCTGCTCACGACCTTGAAGAAGTGAATGCATTTGTGCACATGGTGCAGTTAATCTTGTTTTTATTCTCTTACTCTTTTCTTTCTCTATTCTGACTCAGATCTTGAAAGCAATTGGCACTTTCTGAGAAAACAGATGTACAATGCCTAGCACCAGCACTGCCTGAGCTGTGATGATAGCTTTTTTTTGGATATAAATAATCACAATAGTTAATAAATACTCCAGTGGGCAGTATGGTTAAAGTTTGGTTGTGAAGTTGCTTCTCCTTCAGGAAAAGGATTGTCTCTCACAGGCTGACATCCTTGTACTGAGGTTTGGCAGATAGAAAGGGAGGGATTGTCCAGCATTAAACGAGGCAGGTGGGTGATGAAAAGAAAAGATCATCAATTGCCGAATGTAGGTTTTCAGTGCTTTAGTGATAAACTATATGGTGCCCTGAGGATGTCTCTATCTATCACACTGATTGCTCCATTTGCTATATGCCTAGTACTGATGTTTTTTCATCTTAAATCAAGAAAGAACCAGTTCACCAATAGCTGACAAGGGGTAAAGGTGGGCTTGCTCTGCTGAGTTGAGTCGAAGGGCTCTGGATTTACACCAGGACGAACAAACACACAGGTAGGCTGGTCTTAGTAATAGATTGTCTGGTGGAGAAGTCTCCATTCTATCTTCTGAAGGTGCAATCACCTCTGTGATACTCCATTTATGGAGGTGAAAATGTTGGAGTGTTCTTGCTTGTATGCTGCCTGCTAATGGCTAGGGCATCTGCTGCTCTAGTGTGAGCTATGGGTGAGAAAGTCAAGGCTGTCACCTAATAAAGGATCCACAGTCCTCTCTTGTGCATCAGCAGAGCTGAAGGTGGTTTAACAAAGTCCAAAGGCAACCACGCAACTGGGGAGCCCAGTAAGAGGAGTAAGTCCAAAGTGAAGATTCCTGCTCGATACTTGCAAAACTTTACTGCCAGGACTGTGAGGGGAAGGAAAGCTCAGGTTTGGGCAGAGCATGAAATGACAGGATTCCGTTTACCAGCACATATATCTTAGGATGTGTCATTGCGTCACAGATCACCAATCTCATTTTGATCACACCCCTCATTGTTGTATCTGGGACATCCACTTCACTGAATGGTTTGCTGATTTCTTCAAGCTGTGAGCACTGGCTCGCAGATCTACTTTGAGCTGTCTGCCTGACTGCGAGAAGCAGAGGATCTCAGCTCTTGGTCTCCCGTGTGCTGTAGCGACCAACTCCGGTTCTCCCCAGTGTAGACATTCACATCTTGGCACGTCACCCTGAGCTCCCTTCAACAAAAAGATGTTTGGGTGGAGAGTGGGTATAAGGGCAGGCTTTGTCCTATCCCAAAATAGACAACAAAGGAAAGGAGTCAGGATTTTTAGCAAATGGACGGGATAGTTGATTTGGAGGATAAGCAATGTTTACGGGTAACTTGTCGACTCAAGTGCAGTTTTGCCACTGGCTGTAACTGAAGTGGCTGTCTTTGGGTACCAAGGTTAGCCCCTCACTGGTAAAAGCCACTTGTCCTTGCTGACTCCTCTCCATCCTATTTCCAGGAGAGGTTTTTCTGCAGGATCTATCTCTAAGAGCTGGAGCAGGATGGCATTGCAGGGAGGATGTTAGTAAAGCCTGTTCATCCCACACTATTTCTCCTGATGAAGCTGTGTCTTTCCCCAGCAGTAAAGTAAACAAAGAAATCAGTAATAGCAATTAAAATTTAAAAAGGCTCCCAGTCAGTCTAAAGCTTTGATAGGCTTCCAGTTTCATAGTCACTGAGATCTGCTGTATATTCCCCTCAGCAAGTCTTCTGATTATCCTTCTGCCTGCCCCATCTTCATGATCATCCCTGGTCCTTGACCAGAGGCTGCCTTCCCACCTTTTGAGCATCACCCCCTGTTAAAAGGTGCCATAGGAAGTGGTCCTTGCCCACTCCCTCACATGCTCATCTTCAAGGTGAGCTTGGCTCACAGGAGAACAGATGTTTCTTCAGCTGAGGTTAATTACATTCAGCCCTGAGAGAAGGGTGAAGCTTGTGCTGACACACCTGGGTCTGTTCATGCTTGGTTTGGATCAGTGTTGGAAGAACTTTCAGCTTCATTGCACATGGTTTGCACACTGCAGGAACAGCTGGGACCAGTTTACACAGCCCAGTCCACCAGCCTGTCTCTCTCATCCAGGTGGAAAGTCTTGATTGTGAGATATTATGGTCTTTTACCCCTTCATCTACTTTGCACTAGGAGAAGTAGAAACAACCATGCAGTGCTTGTGTTTTGCAGGAGTCTGGAGCTGAACGTGGCATGGGCACATGCTCCTAGCATCATATGATCCTCACCCGTGGTGAAGAGATTGCCCTGTGGTGAACTCTGAAGGTGGCCCAGAAGCATTCTGTGTGCTTTAAGCCTCTCAGGTGGTACCTCCCACTGCTTTTTGAGCCTCTCCTCCTCTTTGCAAAAGTCTCCTCTTCCTTCCTTAACTGTGCTGGCACAGCTGCATGTGTAACTACCTGCAAAATTGGATAGGGAGCTAGACCAGCCTAAAAAGAAAAAAAAAAAATAGTGGTTTTAATCACTCTGATAGGCTGACTCACTGTGTGGACCGACAAGCTGCTGTACTGTCACAGGAAGGGTGATAGGGTGATGTGGGATGGATGAGCAGGGGTGCAAGTTAAAGCCCCATAGCAGCTACGCATGTGGAGCTGTATCCTTCAGTGCATTTCTGAGATCCAAGTGAGATAAACTCATCCTCGGCTGGCCCTGAAAGTGTTGCTTTGGCCTCCCTTCCTCTCCCTGAGCATGGTCTTGCCGTGTCCCCCATGTCAACATCAACATTATTGCAATGAGTGACGAGTGACTCTTCTCACCAATCCAGCTGAAGGCCAATTCCAGGAAAGAAAAACAGGGGTGAGTTTTATTTTAGACCCATGAGGCAGCCTGAATCCTGGTTCAACCACCCGAATTTCAGAAAAGGGACCGTAGGGCACGGCCACAGCCTACCCTAAGGTCTGGTTATGCTGCCTGCAAAGCTCCACCTCTTGGCTCCCCTGCTTGTCTGAGTCACTAGTGATCCCTTTTGTTTGCATTTAGTGTAGATCCTGTTAATTGGCTCTTTCATTCTTCTAATTAAATGTAAATGAAGAGTGGATCATTAAACAGGGAGACAGGAGCCCTTTTCAAACAGAGCAGGTTTCAGCTGGAGGAGGAAACATTTTTCCTCTGTCCCTTTTGCTCCTGGTTTCGCCTGTCTCTGGTAAAGATGGTTTCAGTCCCAAAGGAGCTTCTATGCTCTTTTGCTGCTGAAAGTCTCCTCCTGTGGGGGTACAAGGGATTTCCTCCTGACAACAAATGGGCTAAGGACAGAAGCAATGAGGTGAACCATGTTGTCCTCCCTTTGTTTTCCAAATTAGTGTGCTCGCTAGTCCTCCTCTCTGAATCTTGCAGATCAGGCAGATCTGTGCCCTGTTTGGATGCAGAATCCTCAGGGAGGTTGCAAGCAGTTTCATCAGGTGCTTTCTTGAAGCTGCCAGCCCTATGTTATGTTAAGTCAGGCATGATGGTCTTCAGGGTGCCCTGCTGCCTCGTTTTACCCTGGCATCACCATCCTGTCCAGGATGGTGGAGGATTGAGTGTTGCCTTTCTCGAGCCTGTCATTAATGCCTTGTGCTTGGCAATGCAGTGACATCCAGTGTGGCTGGAACTGTGGGCGACGGGAACAGACGGCATATGCTCTGCTGAAAGCAAAGCTCTCCCTTTATTCAGGGTGTAAAGTGATATTTTCTTTCCTTCAGACCTCAAATCTCTCCCTGGTGCACCAAACTTGGCCACCTTAGGGCATTAAAGGGAAGGTTTTGCTCCCTTAAGCTGATCAGTGCTGTGAAGTAGGGTCTGCAGAGGATGCATGACATGGGGGGTTTGTCTGGGCTGCTTTTCTGGGACTCAGCAGATGTTCTACATGAGGCTGAGTGACCTGGCCCTAAACCTGTTTGGTCATGAAAAAATAGACTTGGTAAGTTGCCACTTGATCCGTGACTAGCTGGAAGGTCTCCACTTTCTGGTGACCTGGGAGTAGCTGGGATTTGAAGGCCATTTAGAGGTGGACACCTAACCTTTTATCATTGCAAGAGTTTCAGAGGATGAATACACCTCCTCAAAGCATGGAGATCCAGGGAAAGGGCAGGCAACGCATGTGACAGAGGTGAAGAGACAACTCGTGGTGGTCAGAGCGATGCAGTTTGCAATGGGTGCATGGAACCAGGGAGATAAAAAGGGTATGAGGTGCTGGGCCAGAGGGCGAAAGCCAGGTCTAAGGCTGTATGCTCATCTTTAGAGTCATCCTATATAGCCTGGGGGCAACAGGAAGGGACTAAACATCTACTATGACCAGCTTAGGTCAATGCTGTTGTGGGGTCTTACTGAGAGAAGCAGCTCTGGCCTCCCAAATGCCACATCTCAGCCTAGGACAGAGGTTGCCCTTTTGTTAAATGCAAGCACGTTGCAAAAAGGAATGAGTTTGTCACATTGAATTAGCACAACAAGAAAAAATCTCAGACCCCCATAACAACATTGAACCTATGCAGGGTCCCCTTCAGTCCTCAGCACCCTGAGAAACCACAAACACCCCCTCTCTCCTCTTCCACCCTTGTGGTCCTGTGTCACAGCCCATAAGATTTCTTGGACCAGAGGGTGAGCTCAGGTCATGAGGAAGGGACTGGCTGGTTGGATTTCTTTTTCTCCAGGAGATTGGGTGAACGGGAGCGTGTGGCGTGTCCTCCCCTTTGCTTTCCTCTGCTACACTGGCCTGAAGGAGTCTTTGCCTTTGTGTCCTTATGTGGCCTGGTGGAATGATTATCAGGGGGGATGATGAGCCCAGGGAAGATCTGAGGTGCCGCGCAGTGCCAAGAAGACCTCTCCCTGTTTCCAACCTGGAGGGTAACCGGGGGGAAGCAGTTGACCTTTTTTTCTGCTTGGCTGTGCCGTGCTCCTCCAAGCAGACACTGCTCTGGCTCTAGAAGACACAGGGGATCGTGAGCTGAGCTTTGGAACCAGGGCTCTGAGAAGGCAGCAGCTCCAAGGCCACTGCTGATGGGACCTGGCATCTGTGCCCCTGTGAAGATCTGCCTGAATTTCATCCCCCACAGTGCATCACCCTGCCTCCGCTACAATCCCGAAATCACAACAGGAAGAAGGTTCTTCAAGTCTCTTGCTCTGTGTTTCTTTGGGCAAAAAATGTAACCTCTCCATGCCTCAGTTTCCCTACTTGAATAAAGGATTTTAACATCCTTAAGACTTTTTTAGGGATTAGTGAGAAAGAGAATTCTTTTTCTTTCTCTCTTTCTTGACATATTTTCTCTTTCTTCCCTTCCTTTTTTTTTTTTTTTTTAATTTTTCCTTTCTATCCAACCATGCTGACCCCCATCTATGACTAGTGGAAGTGTCCTCTGAAGCTGCAAAGGAACTGAACACTGAAGAAGAGGTCTACTGCTTTACTGGCTCAGGGGGTCCCATGAACTGGGCTTTTCCCATGAAACAGGGATATCTCATTCCCTTTTTAACCTGCCACCAGTTCCTAATTAGACACAGGAAGATATTTTCGTGCACTTACAAAATTTTGCCTAGATTTCCCCGCCTTTTCATTTTTCTAAACCCACTGCATTCCCCCAGCAGTGACACACTCCCAGTTCTTGAGTTCTTGCTTCCTGTCCAAAATGATTCTACCAGAAACGTCCCACACAGAACATTGAATTCTAACATTTCCTTCTATTACTCAAAAATCAAGCAAAACCCAAATGTTTCTGTGAAAAACTTGTCTTTGGGTCAAAAAGCCATTTACTTGTTTTAATAAAAAGTGTCTTACGGAATCTTTATCAACAAGTGCCTTAACGAAGCCTCTTTCCTCTGATCTGTACCGAAGTTTTGGCTTTTCTGGTCATTAGATGAAAGGAGGGGGTTTTAAGTTTGGGGGTTTTTTGGAGAGTTCTTTTTTCTTCTTTCTCCTTAGCAGGCTTGTATCTTTAAACTGGAGATCCTGATTGCCCAGTGTATCCAATTTATGGGGCAATGGCTGCTGGAGCATGGCTTTCCCCACCCCATTGTGTAATTGGCAGCTGGCATGTTCCACATCAGAATCAGCTGCATTTTGGTGCTGGGTAGAAAAAGTTTTACGGTCCTCCTTTCAGCTTAGCTGTGTTGTGTGACTGTTCTGTGAGGCGTGGATGGATGCAGCTCTGAAAAAATAAATAAAAATATTCGTTATTCATTCCTTACGAAACTTTTCTTCATCTTGTAAAAACTTGGTATCTCTCCTTTGTGCAGATGTTTAACTCTTACCTGCAGTATTGTTTCAGGACAGCTGGGGATTTGGGAGATAGTTTACAGCTTCTACCTGAAAAGCACAGTCCAGATAGGGCCTGTGATACTCTGGGTAAGGACTGTGGGTGTTTCAGGCTATGTGAGTTGGAGGGCTTGCTAGACAGAGAATGACTTATTCTTCCCACTTGTCTCCAGACTGCGTGGTGTTCCTGTGAACTGATGCACATCCAAATAGCACTGATAGCTGCTGAAAATGTGCACCCTTGCTACAACTCCTGTCACAACAACAGCACATCTGATTTCCATGTTCTCTATTCCCTGTCCAAAATCAGGTCCTGTGATCCTCCCAGACAGAGTGGGGATGCAAAAATCTGACTGGACAAGGCTATCTTCAGGTCAGTCTGCAACGTGCTATAAGATTGGGACCAGCCTTTTTTATCTGATATATCAAAATGCGAAAATCAGAGCCACGTTGGAGTTGGCTTGATCCGTCCTTAGGTCAGGAGCTACTCTACTCCTCCCTAATGCCTACCCAGTCCATCTCTAATCTCTTCTTCAGAACCAAAGAGGGGACCAACACATCTTCCTTGGCAGATTTATTCCCATGGCTTTTGAGTGCTTGGGACCAGCAAAAAAAGGGGGAAAAATCACTCATCTAACACAGGTCACCATGCTGGCTCAGTCCTATACTATCAGCAATCTGAAGACTCAGTTCTCCTTTTGAAATTTGTTAAAAACAGGGATGCAGGTTTAAAGGGATGTTGTTTTCTCTGTGCTCCCGCAACAGCCGCACTGCTGCTCTGTTGTCTTCTTACTCCTGTCGGTAGAGGAGCCTGAGGAGGGAACAGCCATGGCTTGGGCAAACCTAGGTGCCTGCGGTGGGGTCACCACATGCATATTTTTTCACTGTCTGCTTCGTGCTGAGAGCTTCTGAAAGGTATCACAGGAGGAACCTACCTTCTTTTCCATTAAATCATTGCTGGAGACTGTCACAGGCTCCGGTGTATTAGCTGCCGAACTTAACGAGAGTTATTTGCAAAATACATGTTGGGAAGAGATTAAACCTGACATCTCAGCTATGGAGCCTTCCCCCGGCGAGGAGAATATACAGAACTGAAATATGTTTTCCCTTTTCTGCAGCTGTTGGAGGAAGGACCTTCCCCTGAGTTATTGTTTTCTAACTCACTTCTGCAGACACTCGCTAAACAATCTCTCTCACTAGTTAGCAAGGTCCCTTGGCACTCATCTTTCATGGTTGTGATTTGATCATTAGGTGGCGACTGGGGAGAAATACCCTGTCTGCTGGCAGCTCTGCCTGTTAAAGGGAGTCTTTCTGAGTCTCAGTGTTACAGCAGCGTATCATAGAATCACAGAATCCTATGGTACCAGGTTGGAAGGCACCTCAAGGATCATCTGGTTGAACCTTCCCTAGCAAAAGCACCATCTAGACAAGATGGCCCAGCGCCCTCTCCAACTGAATTTTAAGTGTCCAATGTTGGAGATTCTACCACTTCCCTGGGGAGATTATTCTAATTGTTAATTGTTCTCGTTGGGAAAAATTTTCCTTTTCTGTCCAACCGGAATCTCTCCAGGAGTAACTTGTACCCACCACCCCTCATATTTACTATGTGAATTCTTTAAAAAAAGGGAGTCTCCACAAAAAAGGAAGGCCAAGACATTGGCAGTACATTGTTAAAGCTTTCTACTCCACTCTAAACTTTAGCTCTGATTTAAGGAGAGGCCTTGATTATCTAGCTCTTCTCAGCTCAAGGAGCTTTAGTGAGAGTGCAGGCACCACAATCCTTATTTCTCCAGCAGGTTCATCTTGCCATAGGGTGACATTAGAAAAGATGAACATTTCTCATCTCCAGTGTCCTGACTGGATGGTCTAAGCAGTGTTGAGGTGACGATGCTGAGAGTCTAGTTATTGTGTGTAGGTCCTTGAGGGGAGAGGGATGGGGCAGGCAGCAGATGAACAGCAGAGACAATATGACCTGTCATGCCATGGGTCTGTTAACCCAGACCACTGCCTGCTTCACTTGAACCATTGCACCTGTCTCCTAACACTTCATAGGCCACTGGAGCAGGCAAACAAAAGATTTCTGACTTTATTAAGTCAGAAAATGACCAGAGAATGTGAATATGTAGCTGGTGCTAAGGATAGATTGACATTTACTCATCCCACAGACTGCTTTCATTTGAAATGGTACTTTCGAGGTCCACTAGACTGCAGCCTGCCTGAGACTTCTCACAAGGGCCAGGACCAATGCTTCTGGGCTCCTGAGCTCTGGTCCTGGGGCTATCCCCAACCACTGAGTGGTCTGCATTAATCTCCTTCCCCCCCAGGATGCCACAAAGGTTCCCCTTTGCAGATCTGTTGTCTCCTTGGTAACTGAACCACATCAATTAAAAATGGACTGAAACCTATCAGCCTGCAGAGCCCAGGCAAAGAGATGGGAAGGAGGGGGAAGGATGTGTGAAGCCTTCCTCTGACTGGTGAGGTGCATCATGCAGACAGCCCCACATGTTTTGTCCCAGTTTCTGGCTTGTGTTACAGCTCCCATGTATGACAGGTCTTGCAGTACATCCATCCCTTCCCAACACTGTTTGTTCGAAGGAAACTGTGGTGTTCCCATTCACTTTCTCTGCCCCATCCATTCCTGATGAAGCTCACACATCTGATGAGAGGACAAGCCTTGTCTCCAAATGCTTTGAGCCCGTCCTGCTCTTACACTAAACTTTATTATGGAGAGCAGTGAAAAGGACTTGTAGATGGAGTGCTCAGAGACATAGTTTAATGGTGGACCTGACATCGCTAGATTAATCCTTGGACTCAATGACCTTAAAGGTCTGTTCCAACCAAAACAAGTCTGTGATTCTATGGCCGAAAATTAAAGGCAAAGTCTTTATATGTTGATAGCTCTATGGCTGCAGGTAGAGGCACTTCTGTAAGGATATTATTTGAGTAATTGGGTTTTCTTCCCCTCTCCCTAACTTTGGTCCTCTTTCAGCATCGTTGGTCTATTTACCTTTGCAAGCATGTCAGGAAGGGGTGCCTAATTCTGACTTTAAATCCTAATCCATTCTTCAACAGAGAAAAATGGTGCGAAACACTAAACAATGATTTTCCCCAGACAAAATTTATCACCTTGCTCCAGGCATGTTTTCCCTTTCCTTCTCACCCCAGATCTACTTTGCTACTTACCCACCTCCTGAGTCTGAATCTCCTCTTTCCCCCTCCTGCCAGATGACTCTCTTTCAAGCCCTACAGACATCTTACTGTCCCTGTCACCCAGACATTTAACTTTGGAACATCTCTCCCAAGACAAAGAAGAAAACCCTAAGCATCTTGAACTGGAGTGAATGTGTAGTGGCTTCATCTCCTCTACTTTTGGACAGGCTGGTCAGAGGAAGGGAGAATGTGATCAAAACAGTGCTTTGCTTTTATACACACACACACACACACACATATATGTATATAGGAAGGTACAATTTGTTTGGGTTTCTTTCTTGTAAAGATAAGCATGGCTTCAAGGAATAGAAGATTGCATTAGCAGAAGCAGTTGGGAGTAGAAGGAACCAAAGTCCCAACTCCTTCTGATGCAATTCCTCTAAAATCAGCACTAGTTGTACTTTTGGAAGGACGTCATTAGACAAGTGTTTTCACTGCAGTCACTGGCAAAAAGTCAACATTTGCATTTAAATACTGCTTTTGCTAGCAAACAGAGGCATGTTACAGAATAGCTGCACAGATAAATATTCCTTTAAGGGGGGCAGGGGGAACCTAACCTCGTTGATAGCCCAACCCATCTCCCATGTGTTGTCAGCAGAGCAGAGGTTATTTATGCATTCAAGAGTGTGCCCACTGAGATATAATCTAGTGCTCTCAGGAGCCTTTGCTTGCTGGAGGTGGAATTATAAGAACTAAAAATTACAAGCGTAAAACAAGGCCATTCTAAAATGAAACATTACCCAGTAGATGTAAATAATTCATGGGCAAAATAACTCTCCTGGGTCCTCCCATCACAGATGTGAAGAGGAACAATCTGTTGAAGGGGTCTTTGAAAACCTCCAGGATGCTTTCAAAGGTCCAGGGTGGCCTCCGAGTGACTGTGGTTCATGAGGGTCATTGAATGGCTCCATGGGAAAGGATGAGTGATGATACAAAATGGAGTTTCCTCTGATAATGAAACGTTTCTGGTAGCTGACCAAGGGAGAAGAAAACACTATTTGGTGAAAAAATAAATAAATCACATTTTACTCCTGTGCCCCCAAGCAAAGTGCACAACTGATTTAACCTATATGTGCAGAGATCCCTGAAGGATCCAGCCAGACCTTCTCTTCAAATATTTGCCTTTCAGCACAATCAGATCCATTCCCACAGGCAAAGGCTGGCTGTTTGGAAAGGTTTTTGCGAGGTCTGCTGTGTGCAAGCTGGCCATGTCTGAGGTTAGAGGTACTCGTGTGGCTCCCTCCTACATGGATGAGGGGTGGGAAGGTCCTGCAAACCTCACATGAGCATGTGCCTGTACACAGATATTGATGTGCAAAAGGATCTTTGGAGGCTGTAGTGTTAAAGGTCATAGAAAACAAAGGGAGTCAATCCTGTGTGTCTCTTTGTAATAGGACTTATTCACAGTCTGCCCACTCAGAGACGTGCAGAGCATCTGGAGCTCTGGTGATTTAAAATTTGGCATCACTTCTGAGCAGAAGTTACAGCTAAAAGCACAGGTTCAGCTTTTCCATCAATGTGTCTATCATGGATCCAAATGAGGCTCACCTACAGCTTCTTTTGTAGAAGATTTAATCCTATTTGATTATTTGTATTGCTCCTCATCTGTTCCAGTGCGTGTCCCTGGTAGAGTTTTTGGTCATGCTGGAGTTTTAAGTGCCAGGTCGTAGAATCATAGAACTGTAGAGTCGTAGAATCACAGAATCATAGAATGTTTTGGGTTGGAAGGAACATTTAAAGGTCAGGAAGGGACTCGATCAGAGCATTTTCTTCTGGGAAGTTTTCATTTCAGATGATTTTCTGAATAGTATGTGGAGTTGTGTATAGATGCACGAGAAATAATGACAAAAGATGGCCCTGACTAGGGCACAGAGGTGAATTTTGGGACATTTTACAGAAATAATCTTGTCTCTCACGCTGACTCATTTACGGCAGGAAACTATTGTATCTGTCTGCTTGTTAAACATTGCCATGTTTGGCTCCAACCTCATACACATCTCCCAAAATATGTAGTTATCTCAGACACATCTAACCACAGCAGGGATCATCTACTCAAAAGGACCTGGTAGCTGGTCCTGCCTGGTTTATCAGCTACTGGGATTTCCCCAGTGCATACCTGGTAGCATTTCTCTGGCTCTGCAAAGCTGGTAAACTGGTAGGAAAATTGTCTCCTGGAAGTCAGAGCTTAGTTCTTGAGACAAGAAAAGGTTAACAGCTTTAGGAGGAAGAGAAGAGCCAAAGAAAATATTGTTTGGACATCTAAGGATGCTTAAAGAACATTGAAAAAAGGAACAGAGAGGAAAGATTAGAGGAAAATGAGAAGGAAAATAAAGGAGGGGACACATCTCTGGCTACTGGGATTGTTCATTCTCACAGGAAACATAAAAGAGCTAAACAAGGAAAATGCCATGCAGAGATCACACACTGTTTTTAAGGACAGGCCCCTAGACATGATCCCCGCTGGCGGAGCTGTAACCCAGGTCCCAATCAATCTCTCCTTCCTGAAATGTCACTAACCTGCACTTAAGTGCAATAAGACTTTGCAGACTAATTGAAATTCTGAGCCAGAGTCAGGAGACATTTGCTTCAAGTAGTGTTTTAATTGTCTGCTCCCTAGGCTGGTAACAGAATATTTTGCTTCTTGCATTATTCAAGGAGACACAAGAGCTCAACCTTTCCCTCTAGGTTAGTGCTCCTCCTGCCTTGGGTTTATGTTCTGTTCTTTATTTGGCCACCACTCATGCATTACCTGCGTGCATCCTCGTGTGCCTGCTCGGCCAGGGATCAGAAAACCTCAACCATCCCATCTGCTTAGTTGCAGCATTTTGATGCAACCTATTATCTAGAAATAGGTGCCAGCTGGGAAGCATGGGCTTGAAACCAGACCCCAGTGCTTCTGTAGCCAAAAGTAATCTTTTTTTTTTTATTTTTGTTAGACACAAGGGGGACTTCTTGCCCATGACAGGAAGGTTGGATTAAATGATCTCTAAGGTCCCTTCCTGCCTAGGCCATTCTATGATTCTATGATTCTTATTCTCAAGCAGATGGAAATACCTTGCCTTAAAACCTTCCATGTGCTATCTGCTTTAAACAGGAGTTTACGGTCTGGCAGGGGGAGAAGAAAAAGTCAATCTGTCTGTGGCTTTTCCCTGTTTTCTCAAGAGTGCTGTGCTGAAGCCATCTTTATAAACTTGAGCGTGAAACCAAGTAGGAGTCACTGTAGCAGCCAGATAACGCCACACATTGTCAGAAAGACGTGAAATGAGCCTGGATGAGTGTCTGATCTTCCTGGTCCTGTTTCAGTGGTGCTCACCACCATTTGTTTGTGCTGGTCCTGGAGGAAGTTTGGAGGAGCTGGGTGATCTGTTTCCCTGTGAGAACCTGCCTGTCCTTCCCGTGAGGTTCCAGGACCCTAAAAGAGCCTAACAAGGACTCACCTGTGCCATCACCTATGGACTAGAGTCAAGCAGAGGATGAACCTTCTTATGTTGACAGATACCATGCCTGTGCAAGGTGGTAGGTTTGGTTATGCTCCCTTTCTGACTGAAACTTGGAATTGAGTGCTTCCAGCTTCCCACTGGGATTTGGGTCTGTAGACCATAGTCAAAACACCCAAAATTTGGCCTTTTTTCCCCAGTTCCAGCACCCTCTTATGTCATATTCCCCATCATATCCATAGACTCTCACTAGCTTAGGGAAGAGATAGAGTGAAGACGAATCTTCTGAGATCTTCCATCAGACTTCTAACATGCCTGATCAGAAATCCTTAGTTACTAGGTTCATCATCCTGTGATGCTCGTGGTCTCTACCCCTCCAAAGGGCATGGCAACCTAAGTTCTGTTTTCAACCTTGTTTGCAAAGAACACATGGACACCCTGTCCTGAAAGGAGACTGCCAAACGGGCAGTTGGATGTGGCTGTGAGTCAGCAGGCAGGACACCTATATAGAGCAAGTTCACCACCTGCCTGCAGCAGGTGAGTTCGATCCTTCTCATTTTATTCAGTTTTGGCTTCTGATTCCTGCTCATTTTAACCACTTAGGGTTCTCTTCTATCTCTTGGTTCCCCATGCTATGAGTGAAGGATTCCTCTGACCAAATGACATCCTCAATGTCCAAGGAGGTTATCTCGTCATTTCATCTGGGCATTTCTGGAATGAGATTCATTTCATTCTAAAGCACATTGGTGAAACCTATACTGTGAAAGTGCTTATTTCCCTTCCTTAATAATGAAGGGCTCAGACACTTATGTACCGTAGACCTCTAAAACACGCTGAGATGTTGCCCACTCTGAAAATGCTTTGGAGGATTGCACGTGATCTTGCAGGGAGCTCAGAATATAGATCGAGCTCCTACTTCCCTTTAAATCTTGCTCTGCTGGGAGAAGTGGCTCTCCTGAGGGTAGAAAATTACTTTTTATGCATAATTGATTTAGAGTCCCTTAGAGCTCTGTTCACCCATCAATGCCCAAAAGGCCCTGTCCTCCAGACCACAGAGATGGAGGCAAGATTTATGCCTGTTACTAATGAGATTTAGACTCAGTCTTTTTAATAAAATGAACTCACAGACTTTCTTTGCTCCTTTTTTCGGGGGGTGTAGCTTGTCTTCCTCATTTTACACACACATTCCCATATTCCTTTTTGAGAACAACTGTGAAGGGAGAGATTGAGGTGGAGGGACAACAAGGGCTGGTAACAACATCGAATTTACTACACCTGGACAGCCTCTTTCAGAAGCTGAAGCTCCTTCCTCCCATCTTTCCTCATAACCCAGCTTTACCAGCATTATTTGTCATGCTGTGCCCTTACCCTCAAATACACACATATGAGCTATTAACTCTCACCCCCCAAATGGACAGACACATTCAGGCTTAGCTTCCAAATTTGGACCCTTTGTTTTTGATGTCAGACCACTTGAATACCCTCCACTGCAAGTTTCTTGTAGCTTTGGTGGCATCTTCAGGAAGCTTCAGGCCAACAACACTTTATGGGAAGTTCAAGGAGCACTACACTATGAAAAAATGAAGATATATTGATACTTAGTGTCTATCAAGATGCACCACACAGAACACAGTGGGCTTGAACAGCAAATTTCAGATCAGACATGGATACGAGACAAATCCAGATGTGCAGGGCTGAGCTATTTGCTTTGATGGCAACTTTTCCACAGTTGGGAAGTGCTGGTGCTAACTCTCATGTCTAGATAGTAACTGAAAATATCACACAGATGTGTTGTGGCCTGTAAAGTTCATGGGCTGCGCTAGATGTGCACTTGGTCTTACTAAACATCTCGGCCAGTAGATGTTGCTCTTGTCTCATGCTGATGTACTCAAAAAAGATGCATTCATCCCGAGACATTTGGGAACCCTGTAAAGTCATAGATCTGTCCCTCATTCAACATTCTGCTTTTGGCCATCACGTATCATGCCAGAGGACCACAGAGTAAAATAAAATACCACACAACTTCTCAGACAGCAATCACTTGTTATTAGTATACATCATTATTAGCTGTTTGCTTTGTGCTAAGCTAGAATTTCTGGACAAGCAGTCAATATTTTTAGGGGAGGTGTTGAGTCGTGCTTATCAGAAAGGTGATGTGGACAACAGCAAAGAGAGAAATGATGGGACTAAAACATGCTAGGAGAGGCTGGAGTCAAAAAGGTATTTTTTTAGGGGCTGCAACTCTCACTTGGAGTTGAGCACCATGATCCTTTCGAGCTATATTACGTGTATCTGATAGCTTCAGAGAGGAGAGGAGAGAGGAATGGAGCGCATGGATGAACTCCTGGGATTGTATTCATGAGGTTACCCAAATGGGATTTGATGATGTTTCCAGTTCCAGGAAGTGTTAGTGGAAAAAGGATTGTTTAATGTATTGACTTTCCCTCCTGAATCGTCCTGGCAATCAGTGATAACCACTCCTGACTCCTCTGAGCACCAACGGTGACAGAAACAAAAAAGGATGCAGAGGAATCTTCTGCCGACAGTCTCCATCCTCTGTTCTCATACAGATTAATTTCCACTCAGTTTTGGGGAATGTACTGGGAGGAGAATAACATCCTTGGTCTGTTTGGAATCCACCCATTTGTGCAGGCAACGTTAGAGCTTGGTAATGTTTGTCTTTGTTTTCTCATAGAGAAAAATAGCTACTGCACATGATGATTAACATTTGAGTACAGTCAATAATTTGTAAAGTAGTCTGAATCTCTGTATATCTGTTAATATAACTGTTCCTCTTCCCTCTCCATGCATATTCACTTCTCTCACTCTGTAGTACCAATCACAGCAGTATTTAGGCACTGTGTAAAGCAAGCTCTCAGTATTAAGGACTGTCTGTGACTGCTTTGTCCATAGAGCACCAAGCCCAGGAAGGCACTCATCTTACTCAAGGCCTCTTAACACTGCTAGAATATAAATGACAAATATGAATAACAGGGGAAAAAAATAATTTACAAATGCTTGTGTAACTGCTGAGCCTTCGTGGCATCTCCTCATCATCTGTGCTGATATAACTTCTCAATGCTGTGCCTTTCATCTCTTGAGCAGTGTGGCACCTCCTCATCATCTGTGCTGCTATAACCTCTCAATGCTGTGCCTTTCATCTCTTGAGCAGGACCTCAGACCAAGGGAAATTCTGGTCAGATTTGGCTGTAGGAAAGGGTAGTTTGAAACGAGACAGACCTTGATGTCTGCTGGTTGAAGATTAGGGGTTTCGGAGTCTACTTCAGCAGACTCAGGGTTGGAAAATGCTCACAAAGATGATACAGATGTTCATTAGGGAAAAGGAGAAATCAGAAGGAGACATCACTTGTAGCAAGGTAACACGGCCACACAAGACATTTGGCATCAATCCATTATAAAGGACAAGAGCTCAACTCCTATTTAGTTTTCAGGGTAAAAAAATAAAGTATAATATCACAAGTCTGCTGCCTGAAGGGCCAGATGGAGTTGCATTTCCTTGTGTCACCCTGGGACTTTGAAGGAACATAACAGGCATGTGTGAGAAATCTCCTCTCACCATCGATAGAAAAGGTGATGACTTTGGGAACAGTTCTTTATGAATCAGGCTGAGAATTGCTTTAATCATTATAATCCAGGGTCTCTAAGGGATCTGTGAGCGAATTGCTGTGCCTGCAGTCTGCTTTACAGTGCCCCAACTTCAGATTGTCAGCAATGATGCTAATGACTCGAGGCACCTACTACACCTTGGCATCAATGTCAAAAGATCAATATTAACCTCTTAATTATAATCAAGGTTGATGATATTGATTTCTTGCCCTTGATGCCAAGGCATGCTGGATACCACGAGATCATTATCCCAGAGGCAGACCTGCTGCTACTGGCTCCTTAAACCATCATGAAGCAATATAGTGGCAACTTTTGATATGGGTGCCTCCAATGTTTGAACATACCTCTGCCTTCTCTTTGAAATGTAAAAAATTTCTTTCTATCTAGTCTAAATCTACATTCTTTTAGTTTAAAATCATTATCTTTTGTCCCATTGCAACAGGCCCTGCTAAAGATTCTGTCCCCATCTTTCCTATAACACCCTTTAGGTACTGAAAGGTAGCAATAAGATCTCCACAGATCCTTCTCATCTCCAGGCTGAACAACTCCAACTCTCTCAGATTTTCTTCACAGGAGAGGTGGTCCAGCTTTCTGGTCATTTTTGTGACACCTCCTACAGGTAATGAATTTCTTTAAAGATTTCCTGTTTTTTTAACATCTTTGGGAACAGCACACGCCAGAAGGAAATCTCATCCCAACACTATGAGGTTTGGAGCTTCCTGCCCTTCCCACCATACTCGGATCAAAGATCCCAAATTCCTGAAAAAGAGGAAGTTGCTGCATCTCCTTGCTTATTTTATAGAGCTTTGTGGTTTTTTTGCTCCCTTGGGAGCATAGGGTCTGGCAAAGGAAGGTAAAAGGCAGACAAATTTGTTCCTCATCTTCATGATCTCACTGTCCTGGTGCAGTAATCCCATCATTCACTCTGGACACCTCAAGGGAAGATGTAGTTGTAGGTTATTTCCTCGCAGCATTGTCAAGGTTGAGACTGGATCCTACCACTCAGACTGGTCCAGGACATTAATCCATAATGCCATTCCTGATCCCAGTGGGAGTGGTCAGTGCAATAAAGGATCTCAGATGCTCACCAGTATAATGCAATTTCTGGTCCCAAGTAATCCATTTCAGACAGAATCTCTCCCAAGAGCTATTTTAACTGTCTTTGGACTCTGCTGGATACCTTTCTTTAAGCAAAGTGATCTCCTGAGCTTCCTGGGCATGCAGTTCTTATTGACCACAAAATTTAGCTTGCAGATAAGCCCCTCTCTGCTGTCCATCCTAACCCCTTAGACACATGTCAGCATTTAACTCCCCCTTGATTTTTTTTTCTCTCATTTTGCCTCAAGTGCTACATGACCCAACCATTCTGCCTGTCCCCTTCTTAATGAGGGGACTTAATAAGAGACAGAGACAGAACCTACACACACAAGCAAGCTGAAAGCCCGCTCCCTTCTGCAAGGAAAAGCACTAATGACATGTCAAAGGATGAGCTGGTAAAGGCAGCCTCTGCCCAGCAAGGCAGCCAGGATTAGCATCTTCCCACTGCAGAATGAGTGTAACCGACAGCTCAACGAAGGAGAGGACACCGAAGGGAGAAATGCCTGCTGACAACTTGCTTGTTCGCCAGCCTTCCTCAGAGGTGCACACACGCCGCGCGCTTTCATGTGGTTTTCAGCCGCCTCCGTTCCCCTTCCAGGCAAAATCCTTATTATTGGCAGCTCCGTGTGAAGAGGACTTGGCTGTGCGTATCAAGAACGTCATTAAATATTTGGTTTAATAACTGCCAAGGCGGCTGCCTCAGCATTGCGCTCGAGTTCGTGTCTCTGGCTCTGTCTTGGGAGCAGTTAGTGGAGCCAGGAGTGCTGTGAGCCACGAATCGTGTCTGCAGAGCAGCATCTCCTTGGCAAAAACTGCTCTGAGCCGGGGACACCTGACTCCTGGGTTGTGCCTCTGGTTGATTTACTTTATGTCCTCCTGTAAGATGCTTACCTTAAGAAAATTTAACTTCTCTCTATGCTTGCCCCATGGTGCTGTGGGCAAGACTTCTTAGCTTTTCAGCCCCTCCCTTGCAGAGGCCATAATAGCACAGCCCTGCCTTGCAGGGCTCTTGCAAAGAGAAATATGTTATAGCTCGTGGAGGACTGAGAAACTGCGGTCTTGGGGACCATAGAAATCCTTCAGCTGGAAATACTGTTCAGGAAACAAGCTGAAATTGCACGGGGCTTGCAAAGCTCTGGGTGTTACAAGATGTCACTGCATTTATGGGTTTATGCAGTGTTCTGCAAGTGCTTTATACCTTTCTAAAGGTGAAAACACCTTTGGTGAAATTGAGGCCCATTAAACCAGGGCAGATGGAACATGAAAAGAAATTTTGCAAATGTTTTTGTCTCCTTTCCTTTTTGAACAAGCTTTTATGAAAATAGATAGTGACACTCATATCAGGAAGGGTTTCAATCAATTCGGGCTACACAGTTGTATTTTAATGTGTACATGTATTTACCACCATACAGAGGCATGCGTGTATCTATGCTAATATGTCCCCTCTGTGCTTTGCACCGAGGTCTGCAATAGCTTGAGGAACCAAATATTGTGTGAACTCAGCTCTGACGTGATTTATACAGAATCAGAAAGGTTCAGAGTGGGAAAGCATTTCATTCCTCCCTGGTGGTGCATGCTGGATTTTTCTTCAAAAGCCTGTTCTCTGATATTTTTCCTGCTTTGCTTTGAAATGAGTTAAGTGATTAGGCCTCTCTGGTTTTCTTAGGGGAAGACTTTTTGACGGTCTTATTTGATCTCCTGCTCCAGACTAAACATTCCCTTTTTCATTTCCCTTCCCACCTCCCCCACTATTTCCACATAAATAATCTCTCTTTATCCCTAGTGTTTCATTTGCAGGGATTCATGTAATAAGCACAGCTTTATGCTGGGTTTCCTTGAAAGCCGAGCACCGTGGCCTCATTTCCATTCTCCTTAACTGATTTGCAGAGCAGGGGGAGATTGAAGCTCGTCCTAAATGTTTGTCCAGATTGGAGCTTGTTACCTTCATTTGCAGGGACTTTGAATGTCATGGAAATCAGTGACAGCTTTGGCCACTCAGCAGCTTTGAAAAATCACATCACTTATTTGGGTACCCAGAAGGGAGTGATCTGAGCAGTTTTTTCAGTGGTGGTGGAGAATACTGGCTTGACCTTGAGCTGTCCGTGCACATCTCTGTGAAAGGTATTTTAATACGGTTATGGTAGGAAGAGACCAAGTAACTGCGAAAGCACCAGAAATCAACTTGTTGGACAGATTAGGAGTCTTTCGGCACGATATCCTCTCATTAGTGATGACTACCAAGGGAAAATGACATGAGAAGGCAAGTATGCAGCATTCAAATTCTGTGTTCAGTTTTGGGCCCCTCCTACAAGAAAGACATTGAGGTGCTGGAAGTGTATCCAGAGAAGGACCCTGGTGAAGGGTCTTGAGAACAAGCCTCATGAGGAGCAGTGGAGGGAAATGGGATTGTTTAGCCTAGAGAAAAGGAGGCTCAGGGGAGACCTTAACACTCTCTACAACTACCCAAAAGGAGCTTGTAGTGAGGTGGGGTCGGTCTCTTCTCCCAAGAAATGAAAAATAGGAAAAGAGGAAACGGCCTCGAGTTGCTCTAGAGAAGGTTTAGATTGGACATTAGGAAAAAATTCTTCATGAAAAACGTTGTCAAGTACTGGAACAGACTGCCCACGGAAGCGATGGAGTCACCATCCCTGGAGGGATTTAAAAGTCGTGTAGATGAGGTGCTCAGTGACATCTTTTAGTAGTGGACCTGTCATTGCTGAGTTAACAGTTGGACTCAATGATCTTAAAGGCCTTTTTCAACCTAAAGAATTCTATGATTCTCTAAGTCTATGATGCTTCCAGCCCAGAAATCTTCTGAGCAGGAGCTGCTGGTTTTGTATCTAACAGCATTTGGTGGGTTTCTCTTTCATGCATTTCCCTAGCTGCATTTCGTATTCATAGAAACTTTGGTACCTTTTCATGTTGTGACAAGCATTGCACAGCTTGACTGTGCTCTGTGTCTGTGAATTATGTCCTTCACTGGTTTTGCACCTGCCTCCTGCTTGTTTCGTTTGACACCCCTCAGTTCCAGAATTGAAAAAGACAATGAACAGCCATTCCCTGGTTAGCTTGCACTGGTCACACACAAGATTTTATTGCAACTTCATCATTTGCCCACCTCCATCCATCTCCTTTCCACAGAGGAGAGTCTTAATATGTGGTTATGACTGTTGTTAATGTTGAGTTTGTCAGAGGTAAACGTATACAGCACAGAAAGGATGATCCTGGCTGTGCAGATCAATGTCCTTTATGCTACTTGCTGACTAGTCTAGCTTGAAGTTTGCAGAAATCTCTTCCTGTCAGGTTTCCTTGATCACCTCTGGGTCTTCATGCTTAATTAAATTTATCATCAGCTAAACAACCTGACAGTGTTCATAACACACAGTATGGACAGCTGGAAGAATAGAGTACTTACCTCCAACCTTTTCATTTTATTTCTTACTAGATCAATAACATGGGTGTCATGTTCATACATCGCTCATAAAAGCTTTGGCATCTGAAAGAGGAAGGTTGTAAAGAAGAGCTGGAATGAATGATTTTGCGTTTTAGGGAACTTGAGGGGTTCTGCAAACCCGCAAAGCATTACGTGGGATTGGATTTTGAAAGAGTAGAGAATGTACCCCTGGAGCAACTCACTTGTCCTGTCATAGGGGCATGAGGAGGGGACATCTTCCTCAAAGATTGTTTCCCTTTTTTCCACAGAAGTAGCAAACTGAATGCCTAGCTTTCCAGGGAAAGATCACTGTTTTGTGTAATAGAAGACTGTCTTCGAAATAGTCTCTTCTGGACTTGCTCTTTCCCAGCATAGTAAGAAAGGAGAGTGGTAAAACCCAGTGGAGTAGTTCTCTCTTCCCACTGTATAACAAATTTAACTTTCAGGTGGTAAAAGACAATCTCACTCTAAATCTCCTCCTTGCATCCTTCCATACTGTTGGTGTAAGAAGCAACATTTTTTATTCACTCATTTGTGAACTGTTGATGATTCTCAAGACTTCAGATAGCATGATGTAAGGTCCACTACAAATATTTCCCGTGGCAGGACACAGAATTGTGGTGGCTTTTTGTAATCGTGGCATGTCATTCAAACATGAAATGTCCTGGCCTACTGAGATTGCTGCCAACAAGAAGTGTCTGACGTAGCGTGCCAGCAAAGACCCTTTTGCTTTGCTCTATTGATTGTTTTGTGTTGACTCCCTAGTTTTTGCTGTTGTCACTGTCATCTAATTTAAAGCGTTGCTGTTAAATTAAAAGGCATGTTTGACTGACTGGCATCTGAGACACATCACAGCTGTCAGCTGCAGAGATAAACTGGATCAGGATGCAGATATTCCTGAAGATCAAGGGTATTCGCACAAGGCATCTAAGTGGAACTCTCTCAGTTAATTTGTAGCAGGAAAGACCTATTCTTCTGGCATCTCTGCTTAAGATTCAGAACAAGACATGCCAAAGACAAGCTTGCCAGTTGATTCTGACCATCTTGAAATTCTCTACATTTAACTGTGGAGAATTGGAATGCATTGGATCAGCCTGGCATGAAAAGTAATTTGTTTTAGTACATGATTGTGCTAAGACCCGACTGAGGAGGATCAAGAATCGTAGAATGTCTTAGGTTGGAAGGGAGCTTAGAGATCATTTAATCCAACCTCCTTGCCATGGGCAGGGATGCCCTTAACTAGACCAGGTTTATCAAGGCCTCATCCAACCTGGCCTTGAACAGTTCCACAGAGGGGACAGCCATAGCCTCTCTGGGCAATCTGTTCCAGAGTCTTGTCACCCTCGGACTGAAGAATTTCTTCCTAAGATCCAATCTAAACCTGTTCTCCTTCAATTTAAATTCATTTCCCCTTGTCCTGTTACTCTTGTAAAAGTCCCTTTCCAGCCTTTCTGTAGGTTCCGTTCAGGCACTGTAAGGCAGTTATAAGTCCCTCCAGAATTTCTCTTCTCCAGCTTGAACAATCCCAGCTCCTTCAGCCTATCCTTGTTACAGAGTTGCTCTAACCCCTGCATCACCTTTGTGGCCCTCATCTGAACTTGTTCCAACAGATTCATGTCCCTCTTATGGTGGGGACACCAGAACTGGACAAAATATTCGATATGGGGTCTCACAAGGGCAGAGTAAAGGGGGAGAATCACCTCTCTTGACCTACTGGCCAGCAGAAGAAGCTCTTCAGAAACTGGATTAGAAGACTCCTTGGATGACAGTCTCCATGGCACTTAAAAGAGTCCCAGGAGTATCCACCTTTGCAAAACTCGTGCTATGTGTTAGGGCTATTCTCAAACCCCAAAAACTAAAAGTGAAAACTCATTATGTTATTGAGGTCATAGTTGCTGGTGGTGATGGAGTCCTCCGGAGCTTGATGTGTGAGCAACAAGACTCCAGTTGAAGGGAATAAAGAGCAGAATAAGAAAGGTCTGCAGTTTTGCAAGGCTGTAGCTGAGCAAAACTTTGCCGAGTTGGGTATGTGACCTTCAGAGGAGTCAATGCCTTTGAAAAGCAAAATCCTTCATAAAGCAGTTGCAGCAGACTCATTATTTCTGGATTAAGGACAGATGGCAATGCAACCCACATCGATCAGCAGGGTGCAGCAGTTTGTTGAGAGCTGATGAAACAGGGTTCTGTGGGCAAAAGGGATCATCTGTAAAGGGTCCTATTAACTTCAGTGGGATTCTGAATTGTATTTTGCATGGGTTATTAGGTTCCCAGCATCAGAAAGGTCTCCTCCAACCCTATGCTTGAAATGTAATAAGGAGCAGAGCAAAGAATTGTGCAGCAGACAGACGAGAACGAACATTTCCTTGTAGATGGGGAGTCCATGAGGATTGTTGCAGCTCAACAAGTCATTGCTGATGAACTGAGTGACGAGGCACATGTGCAGCCACTGCAATGACAAAACCCCACTCATATCCCTTCTGCAGCATCTGCACAGGGCTAAAAGCATCTATGTGTGGTCACAGCTCAGCTGTTCCACAGCCACGGCAACTCATACACTCGTTACCCAGCCACCCCTTTCCATCAGCCAGATGCTTTCAAGCAGTGGGCAGAAGAGCCAAGTGTTTTATTCATGGCAGAGCATTTTTTTTTCCCCCTCAAAGATGGGATGGTATAACATCATATAATAGGCACTTAACCAATTGTTTACAGCACCACTAAAAAAGACAAATCGCTTGAAACAGTGAATGACTAGACCTGGGAAAAGAAGGGAAATTTCAAAAGGTTTATCTGACAGTCAATAAACAGGACAAATAACATGCAGTATTTCATTTGTCAGGACCATGGGACAACCTGATGATAAAAAAGGACTACTCCATAAAGTAAGGAATACCTTTGTCTTGGCTATAAATGCCGGCATTGATTTAATAAGTGCTCTGGTACTTTTCTAACTTCTCTTTAGTACTCACAAACGGGATGGAAACTGAGGAATAAGGAGAGGAATGAAGTTTCTGTGCTCAACCTCACAAAGAGATCATTTCAGTTAAGGTTTTGAGATGGCTTTTATCTTACTTTGTCTGGTTCTACTCTTGCTGAGCATAAGCAGAGTAAGAAGAAATCAGAGTCTAGAACCCACGTTATCTCACACTGTTTCCTGTAGTGAGACCAGGAAGCACCACCTCTTTATACATAATTTTAGGGAGTTATTCTCATCATAATAGGTTATATCCTGAAATGCAGACCTGTTTGAATAACACATCATCAAACTGGGGACACCATTACAGGAAATTGGTCTGGGTGACCATCCTGTATTTTGCTTACAAATACATTACAAAATAACCTTTTAAGACACTGGAGCAATTATGTGTTTTTACTCAAAAAGCATCCCAAGCAAATAAATCACAAACCTAACCAAGGCTTGTGTGTAAACGCTTTCTCCCTTCCCCAGCTCCACTCCCCACTTGTCAGGGAGTGAGAGGAGGGAAAGACATCCTTAAAAGGGCAAACAAAGAGTTGATTAGCTCCTAAATGTGTCTGGTTACAGATATCCTATCGATCAGCTCAAACAAGGCATCAGGATACCTGCCATTACACCAATGACCTCTCATGCAACTGAAACACAATCTGTCTCCCGTCAGGAAACAGGAGACACGAGCTTGTTTCCTCGTGCTCTTTAGAAGAGGAACCAGCAGAGAAAGTGATTTTCAAAGGAAAGGCAGTCTTCTTCAAGGTCAAATATTTATTGTGTTCAAATAACAGCTCCATCCTCCATGCTGCTGCCAGGCTCCCCAAGCACGCTGTTGGCAGATTCACCTGTCTGTGTTTCCATCCTCCTCTATTTTCCCATATTATTCTCTTTATTAGGTATTTAAGCAACTTCCACTGCATTCAGCATCGTGAATGTTGCTGAGCATGTGTTTATTTTCATTCTGTCTTGAGAATAGAGTTTAGAGCAGAGCTAGGCTGGTGGTAGTAGAGTATGAACTCTAATATGGTGCTCAGAGACATGGCTTAGAAGCAGAGTTATAGAACAGTTGGACTTGATGATCCTCAAGGTCTTTTCCAACCATAACAATTCTATGACTCTACAACAACTTTATGCTGTAGAGGTGGATGTGTGTCTGCCCATCCCTACACAAGCGGGTGCTGGTACCATCCCTACATTCTGATCTGGTGTCGAGGTGGGCTGTTGAGGACCCGTGTTTTTTTCCAGACAGGGCTGCTGTTCTGCATGGGGTGTGTCAGGAGCAGGGGATCCCACAGCTCAGAGGACAGCCATGATCTCGATTGACTCATAGATAGCAATATAGGGAGGCTGAGTCAGCTGAAAAGCATCGTTTGAATCTCTGAAATCTCCAACTGCTGGTGAGAAAAATACAAGGGGCTTTATTTCATTTTTTCTTTTTAAAAGCACCATTTATCTTTCTCCTAGTGCTTCCTCTCTTCAAAAAACTATATCTTTAGCTCATTATCTTTATCCGTGCCTGAACATAGCCAAATTTCGTGGACCTAAAGCATCTCCAAGGGTAGCTGTGTAATGAGAGAACGCACAGCAGGAAAAGCAGCCATCTGAGAGTGGCCACCTCTGGGATGAAGGACCACCTCTGCTGCTCCCCGTGATGCGGGCAAACGATGGAGCGGAAACAGTCACCAGTTGAAAGAAGCAGAGGCATCTTACAGAGCAGGTTTTAGCTTGCTGCATATGGCCAATGAGGAATGAACTGAGCACTGAGGGATATGACAGCTTATCGATCACTCAAAGGGCCTGGGTGATTCCCCTGCTGTCTTTTTACAACTTGAAAACCAGCCTTGCTGGGCTCCCTGCAGCAGCCCTGCTGTAAGGCTTTGGACTGTGGGAGGCAAGCCAGATTCAGACAGTCTTCACGGTCCACCTTGCCATCACTGTTTACGGACATCCCACCAGGGCCAGTCGTTTCTGGCAGCAAGCTGGAAAGATGCAGGATGGAGAAGGCTGCAGGGACTCAGCATTTTCCCTTCTGCAAGTGGCAGGCTCATCCCTGCAGCAAGGAGCTTGCTGGTCCCATCAGCTTGCAGGGTGGGACCAGTAGTACAAGAGGGAAAGGGCATGTTGATGCCACCACTGAGCATGGCCGGGAGGGGAAGTCAGAAAAACACCTTCATCTTACAGTGCTCACAGATTGGTCCCCATGGGCACTGTGAGGGTGATGGAGGGGAATATCAATCCCCCACCAAAGATGTCCTTGAAAATGGTATCTCTCTATGGATGGTGGTATCTGCAGTGTGTGAAAAAGAAATGTTCTTTTGGAGAGGAAGCGGGAGGTAGGACCTCTACCTCTTCCCAGATCCCTTGTACTGTCTGCATACATGCATGTGTGTTTTTGCGGGGGAAGAAGGAAGAGAGAAAACCTCACCCATGCTGGATGCATATCTTGAAGTAGTCGCTTTGCAAGTACCTTCTGAGGTTAGGCCACAAAATGGGCAGAAGGCTTCTCAGAGAATGGGACTCCTTTGCCACAGCAAGCACAGGAAGAGCTGGACTAGTTAGAAATGGGGCAGAGTTTCCAGGAAGGTAAAGTCCCTCTTCAGAGACAGGGAATAATTGAAAAGAAGTCAGTGAAAAGGCAGTGCTTCTCTTTCCCTCCTACCTCTTGACTTTCTGAGCTACCCCTTGGTGTCTAGTGCTACCACATTCAAAAACATCCTGGTTTTGAAGGCTTGGCAGTGGGTACATTATAGGCACTGCCAGGCCAGCACTGCCTCGGCTTCCTGGGTGTCGGGCTCTCACCGAAGCTGATGGGGCTTTTCTGGATTTTGCCCAGGTGGTTGGAACTCATGGTCAGCTTGGGGCGACTGCACCAAGGACTGCGGGGGAGGCCTGCAGACCCGCATGCGTACCTGCAAGCCCCTTCCCAACGAAGGTCTTGTCTGCGAGGGAGTCCTGGAGGAAGGACGGCTGTGCAATAGGAAGGCATGCAATAGTAAGTGAAGGCATGTTCCCTTGCACGCGCGCCAACTGGGTCGCTCTTCCCAGGAGGAGCTTGGCCTCATCACCGTAAATAAAGAAGCTCTAGAGGCACGGTGAAGCTGCCAAAGGGCTGTGTTGGAGCATGCGACTTCGGCTGTGCATGGCCCTGCCCTTCCCTGCCTGTCTCGCGGTCACGCATGCACACGCGCGCATGCTGGCGCACGTCTTCCGATGCATACACGTGCAGGTCTAGACCTTTTATTCAAAGAATAGGGATTAATCAACAGGAACCTGTAAGCAGGCTTGCATCAGGTATTCCTATGCAGGTGAAGAATCTGCCACTGAAGGCAAAATGCCCTTAATGGCATTTCTTTAATGGTTGGAGTCTTTCTCCCTAATATATGAAGCATGCAGCTAAGAGGGTTGCTAATATTGCTTCATTTTGGCTTGGTTCATCTTCCTGATCAAGGCCGGTGCTGCTGTCCCTTTCTTTTACAAAATGAAACCTACAGTGTGAAGATGTGGAGAGGGACCCAGCCATTAGACAGACAAAGCGAAGGAGTTGAGCAGGGTGAAGTCTTTGACAAACATTCTGCTCATCTCCTGTAATGCAGCTTCTTTCCACATCCTCTTCTCCAGAAAGCAGGGGACAGGTTGTCAATGCCAGTCAGCGGTCAGATACTGATGGATTGAGCTGGTGAACCTCCAGCACTTTCATCCCCAGTCCTTCTTTTGCATTAGCTGAGTGACAAAGCGAAGGAGTTGAGCAGGGTGAAGTCTTTGACAAACATTCTGCTCATCTCCTGTAATGCAGCTTCTTTCCACATCCTCTTCTCCAGAAAGCAGGGGACAGGTTGTCAATGCCAGTCAGCGGTCAGATACTGATGGATTGAGCTGGTGAACCTCCAGCACTTTCATCCCCAGTCCTTCTTTTGCATTAGCTGAGTTGAGAGGAGAGTGAAAAGGAAAAAAAAAAAAAAAAAAACAGCAGAAAAAGCTCAGGCCAGTAAATGTAAGTAAATGGCTCATCATAATTATTCCTATCTTTTTATTTCAAATTCATAGCAGAGAATGTTTGAATAAGTCCTCTGACTAGTCAAATAACTAGGGAAAGTTCAACTGTCTTCAAAGGCAAGGAAGTATCTCCTGATAAAGGGGAAGTTCAAACAGAGGGACACAAATATATTCCTCTAATAAGGGCTAAAATGATTTCATACATTTTTTATCACTTCCATAAATTTAAATCATGTTGCAATTAGGCTTTTTCTTTTTCTTTTTTTTTTCCTCTTTTTTTTTTTTCTTAAATGAAACCTTCTAGAATACTGAATTTCATCTCCTTGACTCACAGTTGCTAATTTCCCTCTGAGGTTCACCCGCACGAGGGCTATTTAATTTATTTGCCCCACACTTTCTGGTGACTTAGTAGTCATAAAGCAGCTGTCGTTTGGGGCAATGAGGGTAAGAGTCCAAAGACGTGGAAACTGGACCAAAAAGGAAGTCCAGCTGTGGGACTTGAATGTGTCTTCAACCAGTGGGACTGGATGAAGGGCCACATTGGTTTTGGTGGACAATGCTGTAAAGAAGAAGGTGAAGATGGCACTATGGGTGGGTAGAGGTGGCTCTACAAGTGTGGTCATTCCTTGAGCATAGGTACACATGGGACATCAGGTCAAAATGCTCCTTAGAGTGCCCCTGCTATGTTGCAAAAACATGGAAGGGATCTAGCTCCCCAGTCTCTCTTTGCAGAACACCTGTCCCCATCCTGAACCATCTTCAAAGCCTTCCATGGGAAATATTTGATTCCTTTGCATCCCTCTTGAGCTGTGTGGGAGGGAGCAGACTGAATGCTGTTTTCCGGGTCCACTCTTAGCAGCCCTGAGCAAAGGCCCTAACACCTTCCCTTGATCTGCCCTAGAAGCAAAACTTCGTTCTTTATGATAGATCTCCTCAGGTTGCTGTGGCAAGGAGAGATGAAGTGGGATAGTGGTCAACCACAGAGCCTGGAAGTCTTAGTTGGGTTTTCATCTCTGCTCATTTCATGGAGCACAGCAGTGAAGGATGAATCGCTGTTTATTCACTATTTACTCACCAGTCTTTTCCAGAACACAACATTCAACAAAGCTGATCCTAAGTACAGAAAAAGCTGATCGTATCCTGGGGGCCTGTGATTCAATAAATGACTTCACTTGTCTTCCTGTCCTCTTTCCATTATATACCCGGTCACCTCCTGCTCCAAATTGTGGTGTGGTGAGTTCTGCTGAGTTTATTTGGGAAGAAAAGACCTTGAGCTAAGTAGGAGGCCCTAGTTTGGCAAAAGAGTACACCCACAGAATAGAGCAGCACAAATTGATTTATCCTTTTGAAATAAATAAGTTAACTCTGATTAATTTTCCCAAGGCCCTCTTTGCAGACAAACTGCTGAGCCCCGTTGTGATGCTTTGATGCTGGCAAGCTGGAAAGCATTTGAGGGAAGATGTGAACAATTAATCTTTCAAGAAGACTTGCCCATGCACATCCTGAGGTCTGTGCCCTACATCAAGATAAATCACTATCTCTTCATATCTACCAAATATGTGCATTTGGCTCTGAACTCTCTCCTCAGTGAATCTGTCCCTTGTTGCCTTTGCAGCCATACTCAAGAGAGGTGCACTTTTGACCCAGGAATAGCTTTTAATTTTTTACGCATATCCTTTCATTCTCTTTACTGTGATCTATACCAAAAAAATCCTGAGAGGATTTTAGAAGTATAATAGAAATCCTGCCTTAAATGTGTCACTGTTATTCTCATATTGACTTTTGCTCATAGATTTGTTAGGGATGAGTAGGATGTTCATTCTTCCACTTGAACTGTTATTTTCCTAAGTGTTCATTATATGTTACAGTTAAATAGATTCCAAATCTTTTTTTTTTTTTAATAGAAAAAAGAAAGAGAGAGAGAAAGAAAGAAAGAAAGGAAGAGAGAAAGAAAGAAGGAAAAAGAAAACTGGACAGAAAACCATCTTTATCCTGAATTTTGCAGCATTTCAGTAGCTTGCAGTAATACCTGACTAGCTCTCCAGGTATTGTAGACTAGCTCATGCCTTAATTTTCTAGTAGGAAGCAAAAGGAAAAAAAAAATTCTTTTTTCTTGACCAAAAAGGGCCATCTATTATCCTGATAGAGTAGCAAAACAAAACAGCAATGAGCATTCTGATACTCTCCTCTTTGCTGCAGGGATAAACTGAAACTTGGCCGAGGAAACTGATACTACCCCTGAAAAG
The DNA here is from genome assembly GCF_000703405.1 of Apaloderma vittatum. Taxonomy (NCBI): domain Eukaryota; kingdom Metazoa; phylum Chordata; class Aves; order Trogoniformes; family Trogonidae; genus Apaloderma; species Apaloderma vittatum. Next base: position 78,564 of record NW_009725532.1, read on the forward strand.
CAAAATCAGTTGCTGACTTAGCAAGTCAGGTTAGAACAACACAGAAATCACCACCACCTTCAAAGTAAGGGTAAACCCATTTCTTTATCATCTCCTTCTTTGCTTCTGCCAAGGTGATGGGTCAGTAGCAAGAGCGTTTCAGCTGCTTATTTGGATCTCCAGCAGTAGGAAGAGATCTTAGTCTGATACCATGTTTGAGGCAGCTTCTTGATGGGAAAAACTTTGGTTGCCCCCGCTCATCTCCCTGGAGTGGCCAAGATAAACTTTCGCAGAGCATCTGCGAGGTTTTCATTGGCTGTTTTACTTTGCCTGGCCATGGCAAATGCTCTAGAGGAATCTTAACCTTTCTTGTCACCCAGCTCCTCCCCTAGCCAGACCTTTTCCAGATCTTGCTATCCTTCCTCTCCCAGAGCTGCCCCAAGTGGATCTTGAGCAGATTAGTCTGCAACAGATGGAACGGTGGCCCTCAGCCTTTCCAAGTTATGTGACTTCTGGCTGCTTGGCCACTGAAATATAAGTATAGCCCTGTGGTTCCGTAAGCTGAGTCTAAACATATTGTCTGGAGGCCATAGTGGTGTTTGAAATCACTGCACAGGGATGGCTGAATGACTCCACGGGTGCCACTTGTATGTAGCTTTTCTTTCCTTCCACTTACTTGGGTCACTGTCTCTGATGTTTCCTGTAACGAGGTCTCTTTTCTGATGATGTCTATCTGGCTAAGTTTCCCCAGGGGTACATACCCAAACCCAATGGTAAGTGAGACAGGTAAGATATCTCCATGGGAAAAATCCAAAAACTGAAGAAAAACACCAGTGAAGGCTCATCCCAAACTGGAAACAAAACTTTGGTAACAGCAGCTGGGCTTAGGCAGAACCTTTCTTCATGGCAGCTGTTCAGCTCAATAGACATAATCTGAAGGACAATATGCAGTGTTTGTTGTAACTCTGATTTTTCTTTGCTAGAGGCAAAAGGCCCAGTGATATCCTGCTCTCCAGCACAGACAGGAGAGATTTCCTCCATCTGTTGGAATTGGCTAGGAGCTGCTCTTTAGGGAGAAAAAAAAAAAAAAAGCCAGCTCATATGTGGTGACAAGTGCTTGCGGAGGAGTTCTCTAGGTCCACCCTCTTTGGACGGAAGGGGACAGTGTCTTGGCTGGGAGGTGATAAAAGCTGTGTTTGCTCATAACTTGGCAAGCAGAGGGTCCTCGCAGGGAGAGTGGATGGGCAACATGGCAAGACAACATCCAAACCAGAGTGGGGATATCATGGGCCTGACCCTGGTACTGGAATTTGGCAGTGCTGGAGAAATGCAAGAACAGTCAGAGGTGTAGGCGGCCTCCATTTATTCCTGGAGAATGAAAATCAGCAGAGGAGCCAGCTGAAATCCTGCCATTCCATCTGGCAGAGGCAACACAATCCCATCTCTGACATTTCTAAATACACAGATTGGGCAGAGAAGTCCAGGGAAAGGGGTGGCTTCATCCTGCCATTGGGTACAGAGGTGTGACAGAGGTGTAGTCCTGTCAATCCATGCTGGAATTCCAGCATCAAGTGGGTTCAGGGTTCATGGCATAAAGAAATGCATGTTCCGCATGACATTCAAAAGACTGAGCCTCAGTCTCATTCTTTGCCACCCCTGATTTTCATTAAAAATAGCCTTTTTGGTGCAATCACTCAGTTGAAATATCATGTGCATGTGTAAGAGCATCTTCATTCCCTGCAGGCCAGGCTAGAATTCATCTTAAGCTGGAAGAGATCCTACAAGTACCTGTGACTATTTGCAGAGGCTTCACCCTGTTCCTTCTTTTAATGATGGCTCTTAAATTGCATATCTGGGAGTCACACATCTCACCCAGTGCCATTTTCACAAGTCTTAGATGTTGAAATCAAAATGCTTTGAGACATTTCTTTAGCTGGTGCAATTGCCATATACCCAGTGGCTCCCAAAAGTGACCCTCTTCTGCTGAGATCTTATTTTTTAGGGGTTGTAAGTAATTCTGCTCTTCTTAATTTTACTCCTCTAGCAGCTGCTAGATGCCCCAGAAACCCCAAAGTCAACATTTTCTCCTTTAGTTTTACTGCACTAAGATACATTTACCCCATTTCAATGGTTTTTTTCATCATCACTTTTCACTCTTTGCTCTGGTCCGTCTTTTCATTCCCACCACCCCTGTTTGCCTGAATAATTTTCCTGATCCTCCTATTTTCTTTGCCACTGCTGTGTGTAGGACAAGTAAATAGAGAAGACTGTCTAGCTCCGGTGAGACGTGCTTGGATGTTAAAACCTTGGACTACAACACTGCAAAGTCTCCGCATTAATTATTTTTTCCTGTTGGTTGTGTTGCAGGGTGCTGTCTGACACATTATATGTTCTCATTAGAAGTGTTGATCACCTGCTTCCTCTTCCCACTACTGCCAGCACTCCAAGATCATCTTCCCCATTCTTATTTGAGCTATATTGTTCAAAATCATAGAATCATTTATGTTGGAAAATACCTTTAAGAACGAATTCAACAATTTACCTAACAAGGTCAGGTCCAGCACTAAACCATGTCCTTGCACACCATATCTAGATGGATTTTAAACACTTCCCACTAGATCAGGTTGCTCAAAGCTCCATCCAACCTGACCTTGAACATTTCCACAGAGAGGAATTCCACAACTTCTCTGGGCAACCTTGTCCAGTGTTTCACCATCTTCACAGTAAAAAATTTCTTCCTAATATCTCACCTAAATCTACCCTCTTTCAGTTTAAAACCATTGCCCCTTTTCCTGTTACTATAGGCCTTGGTAAAAAAAACATCTCATAATGTTTCTTAGAAGCCCTTTTAAGTATTGAAAAGCCATAATAGGGTATCTTTGCAGCCTTCTCTTCTCCAGGCTGAACAATCCCAACTCTCTCAGTCTTTCTTACTACCAGAGGTGTTCCAGCCCTCTGACTTCCTCTGGAGGCCTGCTCTAGACAGGATCCAACAGGTCCATGTCTTTCCTACAGTGAGATTCTCAGAGTTGCAGATGGGGTCTCAGGAGTGCAGAGTAGAAAGGGAGAATTACTTCCCTTGGCCTGCTGGCTACACTGCTTTTGATGCAGCCCAGGAGACAAATGATCTTCTTGGCTGCAAGTGAATATTGCTAGCTCATATCTAGTCTTTCATCCACCAACATCCCCAGGTCCTTCTTTGCAGGGTTGCTCTCAGTCCACTCATCCTCCAGCCTATATCTGTGTTTGGGATCACCCTGACCCATGTGCAGGATGTTGCTCTTTGCCTCACTGAACTGGCCAAGTTCAACATCTGGGGTGTACACCAAGTCTAAGTCTTCCTTTGATCTTGGAATTATTCTTCCCCACTGACCCCACTGTGGGAAGAGGGCTGCTGAAATTCAACCAGTTCCCTTTATTTAGTGGCCTCCATCCCATAAAGTTCAGGTGCATAAAACCCACAGCAAAGCATCACTTGCACCAGCTTTTCCTTGTGCATAGGGGACTCAGGTTCTCCTTGCTTTGTTCTGATCTGCTATTGATTTTTATAGGTATTCAAGTCAATTGTTCAGAATAAATCTAAGCCATGCTCCCTGTTAAACGGAGACAGACCTGCTTTGCTGCCGGGGGAGGCTTGGGGCAAGCTGGAAGCATCACATATTCAGCCAGTAGAGCTGATTGCCTTTAATTAGGATGTACAATAGCAGTGGAGACTTATATCCACCAGGGGTAGAAAGAAAATCATGCAGCTTCTCTGAGACTAGGATCAGTCAATGGGAGGTGAGAAGAACCCCAGGCTGCCAGGGTTGCATTTATCTTTCCTTCCTTCTGTTCTGCCTCCTCTCTCTCTGCCCATCCACCCATCTGTGCTTATTGGCTCCTTTTGGATATTCAATTTCAGGTTTTCTTTGTTACCTTCCTTGCTCTGGGCAGCTGACAAAGCCACCTGAGGTCTGCATCTACCCCTTGTTACCCATCACCTGTTTCTCTTCCCAGCCTAAATTAGTCTCTGGGAAGCCTGTGGGATTCACTGCAGATGAAGATTTTGTGTGTTTTTGTGGTTTGTGTGCTTTCATGAAGAGCACTTGAAGCAGAGCAAATGAAAGTGCTTGGGTATAGCCAGCAATGAATGGTGGGAATGGAGCGGTGTTTGTGATGTGTCCCAAATATGGGACTAATGTGACTTGTCCCCTAAGCAAATTCAAGGCACTAGATATTGGAAAGCTGGTTAAAGACGGATACTTTTCAAAAATTGAATCTCACACAGAAAAGTCTCATGACTTTTTAGCTATTAAAACCACAGGATCTGGTTCCTTTCTGTTCCAGTAAAAAGCCCCACAAAACCAAGATATATACCAAAGATTTGTAGTCCTGATTTCCAGCTATCGGTGCCTTTCCCTTGGTGATGGCAGGTGGGTGACTGCCCCATCCCTTCCCCTGCCTCTGCAAACAGGTACTGGGAAGGTTTGGAGGAGGTGGCATGACCAGTTCATAGGTTCCTTAAATCATGCTGTCAGGCAAAAGTCATCAGAAATAATACAATTTCACAAACTCTCTGGGCCTCTTCCATAAACCAAGCTGCTGAATATAAAGTCTGGCTCCCAGTAGGGACTCTTTGAATCATTCTTCTCCCTCCTCTGCTTTCCCTTTTTGGATGGCAATAAAGACTTTTGCCATCACACCGAAGCTTCATTAACCTTTATTAATTTTCTCAGGGTTCCGGGATCAAATTTGTCACCATTTCAGCACTTGGCAGTTTGTACTTCTTGAAAAGATGTCTGCCTGTTTTACCTCCTTGGGGAGAAAAGATCCTCTGTCTGGTACTTGCTGTTTGGAAACAAATTGGTTGCCAGATCACAGATTACTCAGGCTCAGCTCTGCTCTCTGCTATTCTGCATGACTTCAGTGCCATCAGCTGAGCTCTCCTGGTTTACAGCAGACAGTACTGGTGGGTGGGATTTGATTGCTATTGCTTGATTGTTTCTCAGTTTACTAAGGAGGGTATGTGTCAGGGTTGCAACACAACCAATAACACAAAGAAGGGAAATTTAAGCTTTCTTTGCAGCAAATTCAGGGCTGATCCACATGGGATGTAAACGCAAACTGGTAGAGATGCAGATTTGGAAGAAATAGGAGTGCCAGCTGTCAGTCAGGAGTTAAATGCCTTTACTTTGTGGTGGGTGCATCGTTTACCTTCTGATCTCAACCCTATGGTCTACAGCGGGAGACTTTCAGTTAGGACACTAAGATCAGGAGCCTCAGTCTTTCAGCTGAGTTGGAAAGGTGCCCAGCCATAGCACGGTTGGTACATAAGTCACTTTGTGGATACCAGACCTTCATCCCTCCTTGTTGCTGGTGGTAGGGCGGAGTCTGTGAAGGACACATCCTTTTGAGATATACTTTTCCTTTTCACCTGCCCTCATCTGCCTGTTACACTCAGCATTCTCTGTTTCCAGGACATTGCTAAGTAGATGTCGGTTGCAAGACAGAGTTTTGCACCAGAAAATACTGCCAGTCACCACTGTAGGTCTCAAAACACTACTAGGGATGGTGGCAGCACATTTAAAAAGGCTAAAACCTTCACAAGTACAGCAGAGTACAGACACCCTAGAAAATCATTGCAATTGACTGAAGACCGGAAGTAAGGGATCATATCCTTCGTGGTCCCAAGTCTCACTGAGAAACAAGAGGTTGAACTGCCAGCCAGTCCAACTCTTACAGGCTGGCTCGGTGCTAAAGCCTCGGGGACTGGTGGTGGCCAGGGGTGCTGGGGTTGGAAAGCAGGTGGTTGTGTCAACCAAACATTGCAGGTCACTGTTGTTTATACGTGTAACCTTTGTAGTGAAAGATCTTGCAGAGTGAACCAAGGTGTATTTACATGACCCATTACCTTGCCATAGCCAATGGACGCTATAATTCCAGAAGCCAATCGCTGAGGTCCACAGATAACAGAAAGCGAGAGGACACTGACGAACTGCAGCACTACGGGTACCCTGCACCTCAAATAGGTAAGCTCTGACCTACCACAACAGCCTCTGGAGCTGGCACACTGCCTGGTCACTGCACTTCCCGGCTGGGCTGGGCTGGGCTGGCTGCCTTGGCTCGCTTTGCTTTTTCAATGACCCAGTTAACCAATTCTTTTTCCCCCCAGGTTAGTGTGGACTTATCCAACAAGTCACACGCTGAGCCCAGTTCGTTCCCATCCCATCACCCTACAGGGTTCTGTGTTGTTGCCATCAGCCAGGGAAGGCAAAAAGGGTTAGACACAAAGTCCTAAGAAGACCATGCATCTCGTGGACCACTTCTCATCACCCCACCTACTTCTAAGTCACTGCTTTGTCTGATCTAAACAGCCATGGTTCCTTAAGCCAAAGCTGACCTTACTGTGATACAGCCTCTTTGCTGATGTCCATGTCATGCCTTTCCCATTGACCATAGGAAGACGTGTGCAGGGTGTGATGGGGAGAGAGCAGGACCACTTTCTTCTGTCGCTGGGTCTTCAGTGCTGAGGAAGGACTTGTATCTGGCAGGTTCTGCAGCAGGACCTTCCACACTTCTGCAACAGAAGGGGAATAAATTGTTGTAGTATCAGAGAATGTGATCTGGGAAGACTGGAATGAATTGGACCTAGATCTATGCCAAGTCCAATCTGGAGAGGTTTTGTGCTCTCCCTTCATGGTTCCCTGTCATGGCAGGAGCTCAACGTATCATGGGTCTTGGGCAAAATACACTGTGCTGAACCTGAGTACAGGTTAAAATTATTGCCTGGTGACCTTGCAAACATGTGGTGTTCTAGATGGGCTTCAGATGAGTGATTCAAAGAGCCAGAGCTATGAAATAGATTATAAAGGAGGTTGGGTCATATTCTGGTGTAAATTAGCTGTGCTCCATCTAACCCAGCAGGACTTTGGCAATGTGCAGCAGTGAGCAGCATCAGGAAGTCATGTGGCGTGGAGGCTCCAGGGATGGTCAGACAACAGCTGGGGTTATGGCTTTCAACATAAGGCAGGGGGCATTCTGAATTTCCTTTCTATCCTGCCCTGAATCTACTCCCTCCAGTGGGTTGTAATTCTGCTGCCTGCAACACCAGTGGTGGCTGACAAAAGGCCTTAGGAGAAGGAGGGCACTTTCACCACTATAACCTGGTGAAGCTGAACTCCATCTCTCAGTCACATATGTCCAGGGAGGAAGGGAAGGCACTCCACGGCAGGTCCTTTGATGTCCCCTGTTTTTCCTACTCTGCTTGGTCCCAGGTGCTTCCCCAGTGCTTTGTTCCAGCCTGTACCTCAGCCATCAGGTTTGTAGCTTGCCATTTCTTCCTGCTGTGCAGCTGGATACTACATCTGGGCTCAGTGACATCTCTATTATCTCCCTGCCATCATAGTCACTGATGTAGCATGGCTGCCTTGGGCTGTGGTATCCTGTGGCATGGGCTGAGAGATGTGCATTGTCCTGCCACAAGCTTGCCACATTCTTGCCACGGTTCCAGGAATCGGAACTACGGGCCAGTTGTTCAGAGAAATGTTCAGAATGGAGGAAATGTAAAGCCCAGGCAGAGGCTACAGCCCAGAAGGGATTCAGAGAGAGTCTTTAGCTGGGGATAGTAAGGCAAAGCAGAATTCTTTCCTAGCGGTTAACACAGTTCGTACGAGATAAGGCATTTCATATCTGCTCAAGATCCAGAAGAAGATGAAATACAAAAGATAGATGATGCCAATTATAAGGACTAGGGATGGGGGGATGACCCTGACCAGTTGAAGGTCAGTATTTTCTCCTGCCCACCATCAGCAGCCCTGATGTCCAGGTCCTGTTGGCTCATAAGATCTGGCACTGTTGTCTTCTCAGCTGGTTGCCCTCACGACTCTCCCAGCAGTAGCACAAAAGTGGGATTTAACCTACAGACTGCTTCCAAGAGGTCTTTGCCAGCAGCAGGATGTGAGCGAAGAAGCAGCTTGTACATGGCGAGATGTTGGATTGACAGCCGACGCCAAAAAATAAAAGGGATCTTGGCAGAGGGATGACAGCAACATGCCACTCCATTAGTGATGAGGAAGGAAGTGTCACAGAGAAGCTGTGGGCACTGGTGTAGACCCTTCAACCCTCTGAGCAATCTGTCAGGACAGCTCAGTTACTCTCAGGGCTGGCCAGGCTCTGGAAAGGATCCTGGACTGCAGTGCTGTGTCCCCAGAGAGCAATACCCAGTGTGTCTCCCTCTGCAGCACCTGCTGAGACCTCTCAATCTGCAAGAGAGGTGCTGCAGCCGGCTCAGTGGAAGCAGCAAGTCCTGCAAAGGGCTATCTTCCCACCTGAACTGGGGTTCTTGCTCCTTGCAAACCCTTTTGGGACAGTTCTGTTAATTACCCAAGCTAGCCTGGAACATCACAAGATTAACTGAAGGTCAATCCTGCAGAGACAGCAGTCGTGATGAAGAGCAGTGCCTGGCCCCTTGTCCTCTGGGAGGTGAAGAACAATTTGGCAGACTGCATCTTAGGCAGGTCTAATTATAAGACAGGACTGAGCTATATTAGGAGTCGTCCAAACCCAACGAGCATGGTAGACTTCTTGCCCTTATATCAATAAACAGAGATAGGATTCACTTCCGGGATAAATAATTGGAAAAATTTACATCCAGTAATTTTTCTTTCCTGCAGTCTGATCCGTAAATGTGCAGGAATTCTTCTCATTTGTAGTTTTGGTGGTGGGCAATATTCTGCTTCTCTTGGATGCAGAATGAGAGAGTGTGTCCTGATCTGGGTCTCACAATGTTCAAAAATCAATTGAATTTCTACAAGGTTTGAGACTAAACTGAACACAGTTCAGAGATAAAGTGCTTTGTTCAAAATTACACCACTTGGAAAATAAACCATATTATGGATCTAAATATCAGGGATTGTTACAATGGGAGACGTGATAACTGAAGAGATTTACCTCTACTCACAACTCTTTCTACTGTGAAAAGGCAAAGGCCAAAAATAACGATAAAGAAGGTAAAAGAGGGAGAAGACATAGAATTTGGTTAGAAGGCACAATTCATTCATCTAGTGACACAATAACTCTTGTCTGGACATGGAGCTTGCAGTCAACCCTGAGTGTGGAGGTGGTGGGATGGCAGGCTCTCCAAGCCATGAAGTGCTGATGGAGAAGGACACTATGTCTCTGCAGGCTTCCTTTTCCAGAGTTCTACCTCTGGCCTGTCAGAAGAACTTTTGGGAAGGAACTGGCAGCATTTAACCATCAAAAATTGCCAGCTCCCTGCCACTGAGGGCCTTGGTGATGGTAGGTGCAGCAGTACTCGGGAGGTTGCTGAAGGTTGATGGAAAGTGTTCTCTGAACAATGAGAAGGCATCCAGCCAGGCTAATTAGTGGGAATGGTTGGGACTTGTGGGCCAAAGAGGCATCTGGACTCTGGGCCACTCTGAATGACAAGTGCTAAAATGATGGTACCAAAACTGTGACTTGCTGGTAACTCAGAGAATCATGGGACTGTCTGACAGAGTCAGATGAGTTCCTTGCTGGAAAGGCAACAAAATTACCATGGGAATGTAAATATCTGTCCACCAGCAGATCTAGTACTTGAGAAACAAGATATGGGAGTGATGTTTTCCTGAAGCCTCAAGCCTTTAAAATATATACCATCTTCTATAGATTCCAGAGAATGACCAATGATCTGCAACATTTATCTAAGTGGAACGAGCTGGGTGGATAGTTGAAACAAAACACAAAAGTGAAGGGAAACAGTATTGAGCAACTTTGGCTTAATGAACAAAAGAAGTTATCTCTCATGATAATCATTACAAGGGCATAGATGAGGTAGAGAAAGACTGTCCTTACCTCCACCTCTTTCCAAATCCAGATAGTAAGTGAAGGAATGAAATCCTGTCCATTTTACTTCAAGGACAGCTCTTTCTCTACACTTTCTCCCTTCAACAGGCCTGCCCGTATTGATTCACCAGCCTTCAATTGGTGGGCATATTTTAAGATACCAACTGCCTGAATGGCTGAGACATTAAAAAAAGCATGACACCTAATGAATAGCATAGATAATTACCCAAAATCCCAATAAACAGATTGATGAGAGCCATAAACACTTAAATTCATGCATAAAATGTCATAAATGCTCCTTAAGGCACTAATAAATAAATGTATTACCTCGAGGAAGTAGTCAGACATGGATAGCTTTAAGCAGTATTGGGCAGTTTGGTGCTCTCCAACCCTTACAACATTCATCACAGTTCCTGTAGTGGTGCTGACTTTCATGTGACCGGTTTATAACTCCTCACTGCCCTACAAGCAGCTGGAGATGTCCAACTCTAGCTGCCCACTGCTAGAGCATCTTTCATTCTCCGTATCGCAGCTGGTCAATCTACTGTCCAGTTTTCTTTGGGAAGGGGGTGGTGATGGCTCAGGCTGTGCCATGTTGCACGACCCTGGAAATCATACCTACCCACTGCATCCAGTGCCATGATCCTTCTTATATCAGCTGTAGCCTGCCAGATGCATCTGGTTGTGATGTGACGTGGTGCAGCCTGATGCTCTGAAGAACTTGTTACTAGAAGGGTATGTCCCTCTATCATGCCTCTTCAAAGACGTGTTGGTGTCTGTTTCATATGCCTGTGTACTATACATACCAAATGTTACATATTATCACAGGTAATTACTAGTAATCCATGAAAAATGTCAAAACCCAAACAATGCAGAGCTTAATTAAATGAAACAGGGCAAGCTTTTGTTCCCATAGGGGGAGGAAAAGATAGACTAATGCTTATGAAACTAATGGGCGATTATCTTATCCTTGCCCATGTCACACTTCTGGTGACTTATCTGGAGGCTGTGGCCTGAGTGAAACACCCCTGGCACAAACATCTATCTGCGGGGATGTTAATGACAAAGGGAATATGTCTCATTGCTCTCCACTCTCATCTCTTGTTCAATGGGATGTTTTCTTTTTGCCTCTTCAGTACTGCCTCATCAGGTAAGAACTTGCTAGGGAGCTTATGACATCTGGGAACAGTCAGTCTCGTTCCGTGCCACACGCTCAAAGCAAATCTTCTCCATAGGTGAAAGAGATGACGAGAGAAAGCTGTGGGGAATTACTTCAGCCAACGTCTTTCTCAAGCACTGTTACCTTCTGTTTTGTCTGCTCCTCCTCTGCCAGTCTGCATTAGTAGGGCCTGTGAGAAGGCAAGGAAAGGAGCTGAATCCTTACAACTGCTCAATTTATGGACACATTTGCCATATCTGTCTAATCATTGTTACTTAATCAATACTATCTCTGAGTAGATGTTACATATCCCAGCTCAAATGCTTCTGCAGTGGCTACACCACCCTGCCCAGTGCTCTGATGCTCCTACAGTGTCCTTCCTTTTCCTTTGTGTGTGTGTGTTACAGCCCTACACAGTACCCCCAAAAAACTTGTAGCCCATTGCCAACCCTCACATTGTCTCACCAGTCCCCTTGCACCCTTCTTGTCACACCACACGTGGGACGCATTGCACAGCTTCACAGATCCACCAGCAATGGGTGAAGCTGTGCAATCTGCAAAGCACTGCCCAAGAGTTCCAGGTACTAAGGCTGCCACATCCTCACCTTCTGCTCCAACCCCAACAGGTGACCCTGCGGCGGAGGAGTGGTCCCCGTGGAGCGTGTGTTCCACCACCTGCGGGGAGGGCTGGCAGACCAGGACGAGGTTCTGCGTGTCGTCTTCCTACAGCACTCAATGCAGCGGCCCTCTTCGGGAGCAGAGACAGTGCAACAACTCTGCCATCTGCCCAGGTGGGCTGAGAGCTCCGTGCGTTCATGGGCTGGAGGGAAAGGGAGATCCACAGAGGGCTGACAGCCTGAGATATCTCAACTGTGATATCTTCTTAGAGGAAGATGGTTTTTTATTCCCTCTTCCTTCTCTTTTTACCACTGTTAGACCAAACACCATTAGAGGCACTCATTTTGCGCAGTATGGAAAACTCGATGCTACCTAAAAGTAATGAATGCTGTACTTCTGAAAGGCGTGTGCACTTTGGGATGTTTTCAGGTATGGGGCAGACTGGAAAAGGGAAGCACCAGATGACACGTTCAGTTGCTCAGATGCCAACACTGGGCACAGCGTTGCAAAAGCTCAGACTGCTGGTATGGTTATGAATTGAGCTAGCCATTATCTCTGTTTTCATATTCTTTCCTCCACAATTTTGAAGAAAAAGTACAGTCTAGGGAGCTTGGATATGATTTTGAAGAATTATGCTGTTAAACTAGATGTGTTATTCATGACACCTGACCAAGAACATCATTTTTCAGAACCAATCCTACAATGGTGAAACCACCAAGCTGTTTTCCTCTACTCTTTCCTGCATTTCCTCCTTCCGTTTTCTTTTATCCTGCAAGATAATTGCAAAATGTTAGCATAGAACACCATTTCTTGGTGCTGGTGGATCAGTCACTGTTAGCAACCAATGAAGAACTGGAAAAGTACTTTTTTTTTTTTTTCCTGAGGCGCTATTGATTTTGCATTAGTTTCTCCAGTAAAGCTGGAAGGAACGAAGTCCTTTAAGAGAGATCAATACATTCTTGTAACATTTGGCCTTTAGAGATTACAGTGACTAACCTTCCATAAATAACTTGGCCAGATTAGATTAGATTAGATTGGAGAAGATTAGATTATTATAGATTAGAAGGCTTTAAATGTCTAATTCCAGGAGTTAGCAGTGATGGCCTGTGCACTTCTGGAGCATGTTGTCCATCCCATTTTATTCTTCCAAGTCTCCTTAGCTAGGTTGTCTCTGATGTGGGATAGGAATTAGTAGCCAGACTGCAGCTTTTCTGAGAGCTAGAAAATGCTGTAGCCTTTACTGATTCAATGAGAAAACATGTGGAAGGAGGGAAATAGGATGAGAAATGACAAGATTATGGTGATGCTGCTTCCCAAAGGGCAGTGAGGTTTCTGCTCCTCTCTAGCTAAATTCATCCTTTGCTCACAAAAACGCCTTTTTCTCTTGGCTCAAAAATCTGAAAAATTAAGGTCAATTAAAAGAGCGTGGTCATTTATTTCCAATAGACTGCAAAGTAACAGACACTTGGTGTTGATAGCAAAGCACAAAAAAAATCACATGGTTTTCCTCTTGCCCGTTTTGGGTTGGTTTGTTCTTGGCCTTCCTACAGTCACTTCTCACACGCTGCTCATTCTGGGTGGGAAGATGCTGTGCTCTGTGGGCTCACTCACTTTTCCAGACCTCCAACGGATAGAAAACTTAACTTCTCCTGCTTTGATTTCAGTGCACGGCACCTGGGACGAGTGGTCTCCATGGAGCTTGTGCTCTTCCACATGTGGAAGAGGGTACAGGGATCGGACTCGCACATGCAAGCCTCCACAATTTGGTGGGAACCCCTGCGAGGGCCCAGAGAAGCAAACAAAGTTCTGCAACATTGCACTTTGCCCAGGTAAGGCAGTTAGAGATTCGAAGCCTTCCCTCCAGCAGCTCTGCCCATCTCCGAAGACGACCATGTGTAGCTCATCGAAGTGGGTCTCCGCATACAGGTCTGCATTGTCCTGAAGTGCTTGCTCTGTAAAGAATTATTGGAGGAACAACCTGGAGGTGCTTTCTGGGTTTTTTCAGACAAGCATTGTCTTAGGTTCAGATTCTCTTGATGTAATAATTTGCAGAGGACACATTGTGTGGGATGGATTTGGACTGGCTCAGCTATCGCTACTATTTCTAAGACCATCCTAAAGTTTTCACCTGTCAACTCCATTGAATGGTTTAAAGTTATTTTGCCTGACTGGGCTTGTTGTGCTGGAGTTAGTCAGTAGTTTTACTTGCTAACAATCTACGTGCATTCATTCACTATATATGCAAGTTTTCTCTATACACGATCCTGCTTTGGGTGGTGAGATACACCTAAGAGGCTCCTGAGGTCCTTTCTGTGATGTGTTTTAACCCTTTTAAGTACTTTTTCCTTCAATTCCAAATGTCTTTCCCAAAGTTTTGCTTTGAAACACCAGAAAGAAACCTCAAGATTAAATGCTTTTTAACACTGGAAATCCACCTGAGCTCCTGTGACCTCCTCCTCTTGAAGAAGGCAGGCTCTGGGCTTACCATAGAGGCCCCATTAATTAAACTCAGGATGTCCTGGTGAACATCTGAACACGAGAGAGCTCGCCAGCACTCCCCTCATCTCCCAGGAATATGTCAACTGACATTTTTCCAGTTTAATGAGAATCATTATGAGACATTATTAAGTCCCCAGAGGAGGAGAGAGATTGTGGAAGTGACAAGAACTTTGTGAAAACATTTGTGAGAAGCCTCTTGGCATTTCCCACCCCTGTTTCCACCTCAAGTTACTATCCCTGGATTTCTGGATGTGGTCCAGAAGACTCTGTTTGGAATAGGAACACCCCAGACACTGAATTGACTGTGTCATAAAAAGACAAATTGAAGAAGTCAGACCTGGCATTACTTGGGCAATAAAGCATACCCTGAGTTAACATTGATCCATAATTAATTTAAATACAAATAAATACGTGAATACACTGTGGCGAACAAGACAGTGGTGGAAAAGACAAGTAGCCCAGATACATGACTTCAGCTCTAATTAATGCCAGAAAAGCAATCAGGAGCTTTGCAGTTGCCAAATGAGCGTGATATTGGGGGACTCACTGAAGCACAACAACGGGTGCTGCTCAACGCCCGACACACCAGATAGTTGTATCATTTATCACCGCCCTGCTCTGAGGATTTAATACTACAGCTGATAAAAATGCTCACTGCAGGGACGGCAGAGCTTTTGTTCCTCTGGAGCAGTAGATATCACAGACTGAGCCTCAAGTACTTTTGAGAGAACATAAGAAGACAGCTGGAGGACAACGCCAATCTCTGTGTCGGACAACACCAGCCAGACTCCAATGAACAGGGTTGGTAGACTCACACTGTGGTGTGACAATGGCACAACAGTCTTGGCTGTGGCTGTGGAGGAAAGCCCTCAACATCTTGCACAGGAGACAGTTTGCCCAGCACAACAGCTGGAGGAGCAACACAGTCATTTCTGTTTCTTTGTTTCATTAAACATCTTAGAAATTACTATCTGTGAATAAACAAACTGTCATCTCAAAGGCAATGACCTATTCCCCATCCTCCACTGAATGAATGATTTATGGATGTGGCTCTCTTATTCTCCTGCCTCCAAATGCACTTGTGATAAGCTGCCACTGCAGCGATTAGGGCTTTAGTAAATTCAAATTTTGATAAATGGATTTTTTTTTGGTAAATGCAACTTTTCCTTCTGCAAATACGACTTTTTTTTTTGGAAATGCCAATTATTTGGTAAATGCAACCTTTTTGGTAAATGCAACCTTTTTGGTAAATGCAAATTTTTGGTAAATGTAACATTTATTTTGGTAAATGCAATCTCACTTTCCCAACGTAGAGGAGTGCTAATGAGCAGACGGTGGGAAGCTAGGAGCGCTACCTCCAGTCGGAAAATCTACACTAATTTACCCCTGATCAGACCTACTTTCTGTAGTTTTGGATCATTTGCAAAGAGGAATCACACGTCAGTCAGCACTTCTTGGGTTTCACCTCTTTGGGATTGATAGACACTGATACGATGCCTTGAATTTATGCACGACGAAAACATCAAGCACCTTTTGGAAGTACATTTTTCCACGCCTTCTGAGCTCACGTGACCCCCTTTGAGCTAACAGTTGCCATTTGGATGCTTTTGCCATTTTTTTTGCAGGCTTGCAAACAAAAAACCTGCTCAGCTGCAGTGGGGATTACTCAAGGCTGTGCGAGTCCTCGCAGATTACACAGGGGACCAGGCTGCGTGTATTTTTCCTGGACTGGCAAACAAAGCCAAAGAAAATGAGCTGCTATCTACAGCAACGTGATCTGAGCCAGAATTCAGACTTTTCAGGGATTCGGGTTGTTTTTCTGAGTGCGAGCTAGCAGCTAACGAGAGCTAAACAGAGCATGATGACCATTGCTAATGAGAAAAAAGCGCTTCAGGAATGGCAGACTGGGTGATGGATCTGTTGATCAGAGACCAGTTAGGGTGTAACCGCCACACTTGGGAGGGCCTCACACTAATAAGATTTATTCATGTTTCTCTCCAACCCCGTCTGTATCATAACCTCTTTTGTCCCTCCCTCCTCTATTTAATTATCAAAGACACTGCTGTGTAAAGGCACATCAAGTCTGTCAGTGTTAATTCAGCTGTGAGAGAAGACCATACATGTGCACTCTGCTCATGGTCTCTGTGCTGGAGCACACTTTTTGTCTGGGTATTTCCCTGCTAGCAGCATGAATTCCTGTGAATAACACCACAGTTTGAGTTTCTGCATGTGCTTTAAGGAAAATCAGAGCATCTGGGTGCTTGAGAAAGCTCCCTCCCTGCAGACTCATGTATTGTTCTGGTGAAAAATGAGTTCCTCCAAGACGTACCAATTATGCCCATGATGGGAAATGTCGTGGCAATGGATTGATTCCGGCAAAATTTTCAGTGAAAACATGATCCGTGTTCTTTATTTTGATGTTATGTTGTGATCAGTGATGCTACCAGCTTTGACTTTTATCTTGGAATGTGCAGTTTCAATAATATCAACTTTTATGCTGAGTATGGACATAAAAACTGAAATGTTATTGCATTTGCATCCTGCCGAGCAATAACATCTCAGCTGGAGGTTACAGAAGGGCCCAGCAAATTGCCATTGCCAGAGTTGTCTGAACTTTTTCTTGATGATCTTTGCCCTCTCTCACACTTTGTGACTTCAATTTGTCCCCCCCTGCCTTGACCCTTCATAGGCCAGAGACTCTTGTTTGTGCCTCCTTCCAGAGGGAGCGATTTTCACATTCCGTTTTGTTATCTCTCTTTGGGCCACTCAGTGGACGGCAACTGGAATGAGTGGTCGAGCTGGAGCTCCTGCTCTGCCTCCTGCTCCAACGGTACCCAGCAACGGACGAGGGAGTGCAACGGACCTTCCTACGGGGGAGCAGAATGCCAGGGTCACTGGGTGGAGACCAGGGACTGCTTCCTACGCCAATGCCCAGGTCAGTGACCAATGACTTTTTATTTCTCTCAGATCATCTTTCTCTGTTGTCCCAGGCAGATTTCTGTAATTTTTTTTCTCTGAGGAAGCATTGCACTGTTTTCACCAGTAATGAGGAGGTTGTGGGTCATACCAACCATTGGCTTTGTGTATATTTGTATATATTTTGTTATTTTCATTATTTTCTTACCAATATTATTACTGTTTTATTAAACTGTTCTAGTTTGCTTTCTGCCTCTCTCCTTTATTCCCTTTTCCCTATCTCCTTTTTGGAGGTTAATAGAGAGAATCTACCATTCATTTAGTGGCCAGCCCAGTCCTTTAACAGCTTCAAACTTCCTCTTTTATTTTTGTTCCTCTTTTCCTACCAATTCCCCATTTCTTGTTGTAGTTGAAGCAAACAGGGAAGCAACCTCTGTTGCATCACATCTTTGAACTTATGACACAGGTCTGGCACAATGAAGCCTTGATTTGTGCCTATCTCTGACTGTGTCTTAAAATTATAATAATTAAAATTACATTAATAATAATAACAATAGTAATAATAATAAT
>NW_009725533.1:0-56482 GCF_000703405.1 Apaloderma vittatum
TGCTGCGTCCAGTTCTGGAGCCCCTACTACATGAAGGATATGGATGTGCTGGAACATATCCAGAGAAGGGCCACGAGCATGATGAGAGGGCTGGAGCACCTCTCCTATGAAGACAGACTGAGAGAGTTGGGGTTGTTCAGTCTGGAGAGGAGAAGGCTCTGAGGAGACCTTATTGTGGTCTTTCAGTATCTCAAGGGGGCCTACAAGAAAACTGGTGAGGGGCTTTTTAGGGTGTTGGGTAGTGATAGGACTAGAGGGAATGGATTAAAGCTAGAGATGGATCGGTTCAGATTGGACGTTAGGAAGAAGTTCTTCACCATGAACATGGTGAGACACTGGCACAGGTTGCCCAGAGAGGTGGTGGAAGCCCCATCCCTGGAAGTTTTCAAGGCCAGGCTGGATGGGGCTCTGGGCAACCTGGTCTAGTGTGGGGTGTCCCTGCCCATGGTGGGGGGGTTGGAGCTAGATGATCTTTAAGGTCCCTTCCAACCCTGACAATTCTATGATTCCACGTAATTGAATAAGCTACTGCCAAAGGCATTTTTGTGATGAGCTTGTGGCACTTTCAGCCTCTGCTTAAGAAGAAATATTGAACTGTTTGGGTATATTTACAGACAGACTCTCGGTGCACAAGTTGTCCTCTCTGATATCAATATTCCAGTTAGTGCTGTTGTGTCTGTAACATGTGGATGATTGGTGATAAGGGAGCTAGGTTTCAGTCTTTCCACTTTATGCTGCCTGATGCATGTTACATGTCAATTGCTTAGGTACGTAATAACAGTCATTATTCCCCATAGTTCAAGTGGTAAGTAGTGTATTAACCACTCATCTAGAATTGTGGTTGAGACATAATTGCCAACAATAAGGATAGTATGATACCTCTTTTTAAGTGCAATAAATATGTGCAATATTGTCCTGATTTGGCAGGAAAGACATTTTTTCTTTCTATTTTACACAGACACTGTAGCTGCAAGGACAGTGTAAAATCATGTTTTTCAAAAGTGCTTTATGTTCTTTAAATTCTGTAGCTTGCACATGCAATGTCTTCTTGTACACTTGCTGTGGAAAGCATCTGTTATGCTAAAATTAATTTGGTAGTGACATAATTATTAAAAAGTCATGTTCGATTAAAGACATTCTGTTTTCAGATCATCAGATCAATGTTAGGGGCCTTGTAAGACTAAGTATGGAGTGACTTCAAGGGTAAGAAATATAAGATGTGAGTTGGTTTGTGAGAAGCTGACTTGAGTAATTGTTTATTTCTGTGAAAACAGCTTTTTATATCCAATAGACACAATTAAAGCTGCATTTATTGGAATGAACAGCCTCACTGCCGTGCAGGTAGAAGACAGATTATAAAGATGTATGTGATATTGTAGTGAAGCCCCTGAGAATGAATGGTCTAATAAGGATTGAATCAAATTGTCTGGGTGCTGTAATGAGAAGACTCAGGTTTGCTTTTATCCCTCCAGCAAGCTGGCAAAACTCCCTGCTGCGTTTTGCAACAAGAGATTGCACTATCGTTTGGAGATCATAATAGGAGCAACAAAGAGAATGCAAGCTATCTCCAATTTATTTTGGCCCATTTAGTCCAGCATTCGATGTAGCTGATATGTTGTTTACACTGTGAAGTTAAATATTTCATCTGTTATGTTTAAATGAAAATAAACAGAACCTAGAATGAGGAAAAAGGCGTGATAAGTAAATACTTGGGGGAAAAACATTACTCTGTACTTACAGCACTTTAATAGGGAAGAAGAAAAGCAGCCTGTAATGCATTCTTGTGATATTTCTTGTAGTTTTTGTTAGCTGCTTTGAAGAGTGAATTAAAACTGTGCCCAGATGTAGAATTCTAGAACTCGTGCTGCCTCATGGGTTAACGAAATATAGGATTTTCCATGCTTTCAAATGGATTTAGCTTATAGCTGTGCAAGTCCTGTAGCACAAAAATATTGGCCTTTAGAAATATAACTGCCAGGCCAACCTCCACTCTGCTGCGATTCGTGTGAGCACCGTTCGGAGGCTCTGCAGGTTGGGCACTGTTGATTTAGCTCTGGTTTGGCAGGTGAGTCGAAGGGAGGGAGGGCAGTGATACCTTCTTAATCCTGTGTCTTCAGTCAGCTTCAGCTTTTCCTTTGTGCCTCTCAGCAGCTTTCACATGACTGCAGTGACTGGCCAAGCCCTGAGAGCTCCTCTTGGCCTCCTCTTCTGTCCCCAGGCAAGGCCATTGATCACACACGGCCAGTCCTACTGGATTATGCAGCTTCTGCTGTAAGCCAGGACAGAGGGTTTTAAATTGCTTACTGTTAACTCTGGAGGAACAACCATGTAATGGATATGATTATATGAATATTAAGAGAATTCTGGCAGAACCTAGATGCTTGTACTCTTCACAGCAGTTGCTTTTTTTGGATTTAAATTCTGAGCTATGAGAGTTGTAACTTCCAAACAAGTTCCTTCATGAAATGATGGATACGTTGAGCAACAGGGAATTAATGTGCTTACATATTATGTTGTAAAAGGAGAACCTTTCCACATGTATTCCAGAGAAAGATATTATACTTGACTCTCACTTAAAACTTTGATCAATTTCTTTAGCATGATGAAGTTGACATTTAGGCCATTCTATGTCAGAAAATGTCATTATCAAAGCTGGTGGCTGCATTTTTTTAATGCTTAGCTCTCCTTCTAAAAACTCTACTTGGTGTTGCTGCTGCTTTTTCGTCTTTGCTATCTTTTACTTTCCATCTCTTTCACCAAACAGTGAGGCTGCTCCAGGGGTTCCAATGTCCCGTTTGGTGTCTTGTCACATCAGAGATTAAAAACTCAGCCTCATTGGTCACCTTGTGAACACACTAAAAACTGACATAGGACATTGTGATGTTTTGTTCAGGCAAAGACCAGCATGATATAACACAGTTACAAAAGAAATACTTGCTGTCAGAGATCATTCTGCAAGGCAGATGTGAGCACTAGCCGAATAGGTTGACCAAAATATCTTGGGTCTCATGGTGATGTCTCTCCCAAAAGCTGCGTGGAAGAGGAGTAAAGTTGATAACTAACTTCTAACTTTAAAATCAGTCAATTACAGTGCTGGACTGAAAGATAAAACATTATAAAAAAGTAGAAAGGGGGCAGAGTTACAAGCTTAGGGCAAAATTTGTCCCGCCTGCTTATTTTTCTAAGAAAATTCTCTGCAGTTTAAATTGATTGCTCTTGGTAGAGAAGGTACTGGGATGCACGGTCAAAAGTATTCTGCATGCAAATGGAGAGGACCTTGATGAGTGTCTTCACAGCTACAGAAACAGAGCTTTTTGGTTCTGCCCAGACCTGTGGCTATTGCTGTTGGTTAAAACATAGGACAGTTGTCTTTCATAGGCTCTAATAAAATGTAACCTCTAGCAAATAAATATTTTTTCTGATTAGGTGAAAACCACCTGAGTAGATCTGCCTAATTTTTTTTTCTGCTAGAAGCACCTCACACTCATGTACAACTAAACTCAGTGCTTTCAATAGGATAGCCAGAAAGTGAGAAAACTGATGTGATAGTGTTCCTTCTGCCCTTGCTGAGATAGGAAAAAATAATTCTGAAACTTGGCAGCTTCAGCTGTTCAGTTGCCAAGTGTATTTTACACGTGGCTCTTGGTATTAGCTTTGCTGTGGAGGAGGATAAAGGGAAGAAGGTGTGAAGGGATCAGATTCATTTAAAGTTCATTGTCTCCTGTCATGGGCAATGTTAAATAGGTTATATTCAGTCTGCATCAATATGGTGCTTGCTGTGGCATTAGTAACAAAAAAAGCCAATTTTGTTTCTAGAGGAACACTATCAGTTCTCGTATCTGGGAATTTCTAGTGAGATCTGTTAAAAGAGCTGTGAAGATTTGGAGGTGAGAGGATACGAGATGATATATACATAAAGAAGTGCCACCTGGCTGTAGCATTACCGCAACATTAGCAAAAACATACAGCATTCTTATATTGAGATTTCTCCCTTAACACTGAAAGTGTTAATGTGTTAGCCCTCTGTGTTACTCTTTTTCACATACGCTGTGAACGCACAAAAACATGCACTCAAGTCCGAGTCATGAGGTTTTATGGATATAAGACTGCAGTTTAACATTTTAAGACAAAATGTTACAGGTTTTGGAGACATTTCACTTCCTCAGAAGCAGAACTTTAGTAAGATATGTAAGGCTATCCAATTCCAACTCCACTATCAAGTTTTTCATGATGCTACTCGTACAGGTAGATAGGGTTCAGGCTACTGGCAATGGGTGGACATGGATTGAGGTTTGCCTGATTACTTTAGACATGGCCTAAAACCCTCTTGGGTTTCATTTATTTGGTTGTTGTCCTTAGATGTCTCTTTGGTTTGCTGCTGCCAGGTTCTCTAACAGGTCTGGTGGAGTCCTTTGTACCAGGCTTCTGGAAAACAACATTTTTTTTCATAGCAAATTGCATAAACATGTAAGTAGTATCTTTGTTTGCTGGTGAGGTGCTGCTGCTGTCTATAGAACTGTCTGCCTGCTCTTCTGAGCAAAAATGTGTGATTATCTTCAGAATGCCCCTTAAGCTTGGCAATAAATAGCTCTTTGCACCTATGGGCTTTGCCACCTGCCGCTTGGTAGCAATGGAAACTTGTGGAGTTCCTGCAGGCTTCGCGTGTTACAGGGTCGCCTGCTGGTAATACCTGGAGTCAAACCCTGTAAGTCATTCCAAATTCTCTCCCGAGTGAATTTAGCTTGCTTTCCTTTTTAAGAACTCAACACTAGCCAATTAGCCATTGGATGGATGACTTCTTCAATGACTGTCAATGGGCAAAGCGTACTTAACATCTGACCTTCAGGCTGTGTTGGATGTGCAGGGCTACTGTTATGTAGCTGTTCCTCCTGTTGATGGGAAACTTCTGATAAAACTGGGGTTTCACTTCAGAACACTAGCCCATTAGCCATTGGTTTGAAATTATTGGATGGATGACTTCTTCAATGACTGTCAATGGGCAAAGCGTACTTAACATCTGACCTTCAGGCTGTGTTGGATGTGCAGGGCTACTGTTATGTAGCTGTTCCTCCTGTTGATGGGAAACTTCTGATAAAACTGGGGTTTCACTTCAGAGACTGGACATCTCTAAGTTCAGATCTCATTTCTGAGGGTCGTCAGTAATATCACTTAAATTCAAGATTTTCATTAACTTCAAACTGTTCTCCTGAAATACTTATAGAAAAGGCAATGAAGGCAAGCCAGGCCTGGTTCTCTGAGCTTGAGACAAGACTGAAGGGGTGTATTCCTGTCATCTGCAGATGAAGACCCAAGATGAGTTAGAATGAAACCATATAACATCAAGTTTTAGTCTGTTTCTGAGGAATTGCTGCAGTCATGAACTAATTTGTTGTGGTGCAGCTCTGGTGAGGTATGTCTGTTCAGTCTTTGGTGAGTTGGTATCAGACTTTAAGTCTAATTAGATAGGCTGCTAATTAATTTGTGTTCAGCATGAGCTAATCAGTATCTCTGAGAGAGATTATATACTTGCCTGGGCTGGGTACAGTGCTGACAGAAGCACACAGGATGGCCTCGTAGAAATTCAGGGAAGCTCCAGAGGCTGCATAGGTGTTCCTTTAGCACTGACCTTTCAGGAGGGAGGAAGGAACACAGGAGATGTAGGGACACCTTTGTGCTCCTTGCTCCTGAAGTTTAGCAGAAATCTTTAGTGGAAATTAATGTTATGTTCTGGAAGATCATAAATCACTTACCTAAGAAATTTCTTTGATTGTTGACATTACATAAGGATGGTAGGACTTTCAATGACTATCTTCATGGCTGAATTATATGCAAATATAGAAAGGTTTTAAAAACATTTGTTTCTTTTTATCTGACTTTGTTACTTGTAGTTACATCAGTTTCCTTTTGTATACTTTGGTAACTGATTTTTTTACTTTTTTTTTATGCTGGAACATTACACTAGAGTTGTTTTCTAGTTTTTGAGGAGGACTTGTTACATATCTGCGTGGTTTTTCTTTAATCTGAAGCTCCCAAGAAATGGTAGTTAATCTCCAACAAAAACATTGTCTTTACTCATACTCTGAGGGGCTTTACTGTCATGCTTTAAAAACTTGTTTACACTGTGATCAGCTAGCTGATGCTTGTTTTCAAAGTTCCTGCATTTATTTTGCATCCATTCCTATCTTAACTTTAAGCACTTTGAAAGTCTGCAAAACAGGCTGTAAATATGTAGGCTGACCCTATGAATTTTATAGTGTAGATGTCTGTCATATACTTGGTGCTCGTAGTAACAGTGGTATTCATGTAGAGTTCTGAGATTTTTACACATGAAAGCTACTTTTCAAAGTAGAACACATCTGCCTTAGAATCAGTATACAGTAAGACCAGTTAATATGTACATGAAATAATTTTACCTCTGGAAAGACCTCAGTGGCAGAGGCTTTTGTGTCCATAGATGTTGACTGTCTGATGAGCCTTTTGCTTGCCTGCACTTTATTGCTTAAATAATAAGCAATAAAAATGCTGAAGCATGTGTATAATATTCTCTGAGAAACGACTGGTATCTTACAGAAGATCAAGAGAGCTTTCAGCCTATGGAATGATGTATGAGCTGGCACTGGCTAGGAGGCACTAGCTGAATAGAAGAAATCCAGGGTGAGAATCGATATGAAGTGAATAATAGACAAGTGCTGATATACCTGATGGTGTTTGATAGGCTGTGTTGTTTTCCTTCAGTCTTTTAATGCCTTCAAAGGGGAAGAAAATAAAGACAATGTCAGAAGTGAGGGACAATTGCATGAGCAAGCGGCATCTCTGATACTGATGCACATCTTTAAATTGTTTGTTTTTAGCTTGCATGTTCTCGTGTATTTGGAAGTAGAAGAGCTATTTGTTCACACTCCTGCAGTAGTGCATGCTTGGCAAGATGGAATAACTTAGTATTCTGATTTTTTTTTTAAAAAAAAAAATGTTAGTCCTTGTTACTAGTAGCAGTTTATAACAGTTTATTGATTTGTTTCCTTTAAGGTGAGTATGTTTCTCTTGAGGCTGACAGATGCATACTGTTTGTAACATGTATAAAGACAGCTCTCATCTTAGCTTTCTGGCCTAATCTTGCGATGTGTTTTTGTGCTGGCAAAGGGATAATTTTTGGACTGTGTTCAAGGTCTCAAGATTTTACCATATCTGGATGTCGACTTGCCTGTGTTTGTTCCCCTTTGGCTTTCATCTTTCGACAGCTGGCAGCAAGGCTGAAGGAAACAGCCAGTTTTGAGTGACAGACATGGAGTATTCTCAGCAGGGGCTCCCTGGACAAGTAAGTGCAACTGTTCACGTCAGAAGTTTAATTCCCAGGGTTTGTCCCTTCCTTGGGTGGCTTAATAGCTGTGCAGCTGATTAAAACTAGCCGGGGCTACACGAATTCAGAGATGTAGACAGCTATCAGTTGCCAACTGAGTTAAAACAGATTGTTAGCCAGCTCTCTGTTGATTTGATTAATGACCTGAATCAGTTGTTTTTGAGCATATCACTGCCAAAGCGTGCTAAACAATGAAAACAGGAAACTTGTGTGTCTTGAATTTCTCTGCTACAGTGGTGTCACCAGACGTAACAAAATTGAGGCTTTGCTGTGCCTGGCCTGACCAGTATGGAGAAGAAAAGGATATTTAAGGACTGATTATACCTCTGCCACACCCAGGCCATGGACTGGCAATGATCTGTGAGGAACCACCTGCTTCCTTAGGATTGCAGGGATATATCTCAGTGTTGCTCTTTGCCCCGACATATGTTTCCTGCTCTTGGCTTTGAGATTGTAAAGAGAGTGTGGCTGTAAGTAAGGGAGTTTGAGTTGCCCTTGGAGCATCTCGAAGCTGTGTATCAAATGTGCGGGACAGCAGGGCTTCCTACTCCTTTTGTTATGCTGGCAGGGTGGTAGAAGGGGAGTAGGACACAACAGAGGGTGTGTCAGTTATGAGAGATGCTGGGAGCAAGTGACAAAGAGGAGAAGGGAAATCATTTGTTGACTGGGAAAACTCCCTATAAAATTGGTTGTGACTGTATTAGGAAGTTTGCACCAGCTCTTGTGCAGGCAAACCTCTTCTGAAGCATCCCAGCATTACCAGGAAAGCTGTTTGCCTCCTTCTGTAGTCGCTTCACAACAGACCGTGTTCAGTATTTGCTAAAAACTTTTATCCCTTTGTTGTAAGTGGCCAAGACTGAAATTGCTGATGTCCATGGGTGCGTTTTTCACAGATAGCTTTTGCAATGTTGGTGGGGCAGAAATGAGTAAGTGTAAGACCATTCTGATCCCTGTGGCTGAATATCGTACTAATGACTAGTAATGTTTATTTCCAGTGTAAGTTGAAGGTGCTGTGAGTAGAAGGCAGAGAATATGTAGTAAGTGTGAGTGTATCTTCATCTCCTGCAATACCTGTTTCATTTTCATCTGTGTTAAGTATTATCTTCATTTTCTATACGATACTTTTTATTAAAGCACAGTACTAAGTGCAACAGCAATGACTAATTTCTAAGTTACAAGTCTAAACTTGAAAAAGATGTTTTAAATGTCCAATAAAAAAGCACACTAATAAATTATGCTTATGTAAACATCTGAATATAAGACAAATATAATTCTGCCTGCTGATAAGCCAGGACCAATTAATTCCAGAAAGAAGTGGTCAGCCTGTTAGAAGTACACTGAGCACTTCTTTTTCCCAGAGGAGCTTTTTTTGTGAAACCAGTTCCTTGGCAGACCTGAGAAGCATCTTTCTTTCTGTGTGCAGTAGGCTAGCAAGCAAGGAAATGAGTTATTCTTCCCAGTAGCAGGCTACCACTCACCCAGGTGAGAGAGATGCCGTTTCCATTGCTTTTAAGAAAAAGATTTCTCCATTTTAGGTTTTAATCAAATATTTTCTTTTATTAAGCTTTAGTAGTCTTATTGATTTTTTTTTTTTTTAAATTTTTTACATTCTTTGAATAAACTGGCAGTTTGGATCATTAGTTTACTCAGATACAGGTGGCTTAAATCAATGAACCTTAAGCTTTACTAGTCTTATTGATTTTTTTTTTTTTAAATTTTTTACGTTCTTTGAATAAACTGGCAGTTTGGATCATTAGTTTACTCAGATACAGGTGGCTTAAATCAATGAACCTTTTCTGGCGTTCTTGTAGGAGCCAAGAGCAGCCAGGCAATAATGCAAATTGTTGTACAGGATCAGGTGGAGAAGATTTCCCCTGCCATCATTCCAAATGTGTACACTCAATTCTCTTGGTAGATGTTTTACAGCTGTGTAAATACTCTCTTATGTGCTGCTGTTGCTTATCTAGCTTGCTTGCTTCGTTTCTAAAACTATAATAATGATCTTAATTCTGTGTATAATGTTTCCCCTACCAACTCCACTTTCCCTTGAGTTCATGTTTTTAATTGCATCTTTAGATCAACTCTCTCCATTTTAATGTAACATTTATTTCCTTTTGATCTTGATGCATACTTAATTACAACATATTTGAAGTAGGTATCTGCCACATCCTAAACATTCAGTCTGAAAAACTGCTGTAAAACTGAAATTGTCCCCTGTTCTTAATGCAGTGAGCCAGGAAGGTCTAAAGAAAAGAGACTTGCAAACCAGTGATTTTGTTTTTACTGTTAGTTTGGGTTTTACAATATTGTTAAGCCTACAAGTTTTAGTTTACTTGTTGTAAGTGCTGCGAACTTCTGTCAGACTCCAAAGGGCAATTGTCAAAGCACTTAAAATAGCTCACAGATCCATCCACCTGATAGTTTAGTTTTGAATGGGGCTGTTACAGGAATATTTACAGAAAATGCAGACTACTATGAAGTACCTAAATATGTGCTGTTGTGCCCCATTTCCTCATGATGCATAAGCATGTAACTGCAAGATCTTGCTCATCACAGTAACAGTGAGTCTGGTCATGTTCTGCTGGGAGCTGGATGTCCTGATAGAACCTGCACCAGACTTGTTCGAGAGTGCAAGAGCCAGCTGAGAGTATTATTACCAGCTCCCCTCAGGTGAGAAACCCGAATGTCTTCAGAACACATGACCTGTTCTGGTGCACGTGGAGACTGACAGAAATGTGTGTTTTAATAAGGAACTACAAAATATACATATATCCCCTGCACGTTTGAAATCTGTTCTGTGAGGAGAGGTTTCTTTTATAGCTCTACTGACAGTCCTCTCCACCTGGAGTGTAATGGTGTCTGCAGGCTTTCTGTGCAAATGTGACAGAAGGGAAGGTATTTGGCTGAGGTTTAAAATGGTCTAGGGAAGAAAGCAAACGGTACTTTTGGAGTGTTAGAGATTACTGTAGCCCTCATTCTGGATTCATCTTCCCTCATTTTTTTCCTGTCAACAGGAGTTACAAAATACAGTATCTAGTGGCCTAGTTCTGTTGAGACAGTACGTGCCAAATCATCCTTTGAGCCTTACTTAACTTCCTTATCTTTTCCTCTGAGCTGTTTGATAATGATTTAACCATTGTTATTTGACTTTCCTGAATTAGCTTGCGTGGAAGGCTATGTAAGATGCTAGAGGTCCTGCTGTAGCTGAAAATGTCCTTTGTGTTAGTAGATATGGAACGTGTTCTCTGCTAATGAAGTTACTCCACCTTAAAGCAACACCAGAAGGCACTTCAAACCTCTCTTCCCACCCCCTGAAATACCACACTAGATGTCACTCATTAAATTCTAAAAACGGACGAGGATTTTTGTGGTCCTGTAGTATAACTCAGTGAAGTACGACAGCAAAAATACTCTGTTTCCTCTCGAGATGGATGACCTTTCCAGGGAACTTACTTAAATATTTAGTGCTTTCTTCACAGTAGCAAGTGGAATTGTGTAATTTGATAAAGTGAAATTTCATTTAATCCGATTAATAGTTTTAAAACTACAGCCTTCCTAAAGGGTTTGTGAATGAATGGACACATGGGAAAAATACTATTAGTTAATTTTTAAAGTAGCTTGTTGCTCTGCATCAAAACTCTATGTGGATGCTTTTTTTCACCATTAAAGTGGCCTAATTTGATTAAGTTTACTTCACTTCCAAACTTAAGTAAGGAAATCATATTAAAGTCACTTTAATTCTGAAGGAAAGCATCCACATAGAGTTTAACTAATCTTCTTTAGGTCATGTGTTAAACTAATGCCAGTTGACTTCCCTGAGCATCCCTGCGAAGTTGTGCCCCCAGAGCTGCAGACCTTTTCCAAGAGCCTTCTTTGACCGCACTAACAATTTTATTGCAGATAAAGGATGCAGTCACACTCAGCTCTGTAATGTTTGTGTGACTAAAATGCAAATATGTTATTAGTTTCTACCCTGTAGGTATGCTCTCTGTACCTAATTTGATTTAATACTGAGTTAAAGAAGGCGTACGGAAATGTTTTTGAAGTAGTAGGTTATAATAATTTTGTTCTACGATATGCATATTTACAATAGCAGCCTTCTGAAATAAAAGTACATCCAAAGTATTGAAAGTACACTTACATTTTGTTACAGAGTACCTATTGGCATGTATTATTGGTTTGAATGTTAACATTGGCGATTGATTGCAGTAAAGTAGCTGAAACCCATTTCTATAACTGATTTGTAGATTTTAAAGAAAAAAAAAAGAGCTTTATTTAGATGCTTATTCTTTCTTTGATTGGCATTATGTGAAAGTGACAGACAAATGCTGATGTTTGTTTCCAGGTCACTGGAACCACCTCGTTGTTCTAACACAGCACCACCCCAATATCACTCGGTTGCAGTGTGTATTTTACAGGGAGGTTATGCCTCAGCTTTCAGAGCGTTTTGTATGTTCTTCTGGGAGGGAGAGGAGCATGCAAAAGATAAGAAACATGTCACAAGGTATGAGAGGCTCCATGTAGTGTCCAGGCGATGACTGTGTCCGTTGCATAGCTCATCTGGTCGTGGCTGATCTGCTGAGGAGAGGAGGGTGAGCTCTGGACAGTGCAGATATCAGTTACTCTATCATTTGGCCCATGGAGAGGGGTCTTGAAACGGGTGCCTTCTGGAATATTGATACAGCAGCCGTGAAGAACATACAGGAAGGGTCCCTCTTCTACTTGACTGCACACTATTTTCAGTAAAACATCAGCTCAGATCTCGACATCCAGAAAACAACAAAAAGCTGCCAGCGTAAGATGCACCTCTTAGTAAGTGCATCCATAAATGTCTACTGTTAGTAGGTAATTATGTGATCCAATGCGAGAAGATTTTTTTAAGTGCTGGTAGTGATGTCCCAGGAATGTGTAGCAGAGGACTGGCACAGGTTTTGAGAAGTTATGTGCGGTTGTTTGTTAAATTTTCTTCTTTTTTCATGTTTTTCCTAAAAGCTGAAACTAGAGTTTAACAAAGACTTGCATTGACCTCAGTGGTATTTTTGAAGCAGACCTCAGACCTTGAGAAAAATCTTTATGTTTTGATATTTCTTTCTGGAGTGTCCTGAAAGGAATATAGCTCAAAAATATCTTGGCAGATAAAAAAACGTTAGCAGTATGTGAATGAAGCCTCTGAGGGCTCCTGCTCTAGCCGAGCTGGTGTTCTGTTTGGCAAGCAGAAATCTGAGGAGATGCACACCATACTATGTGCACCCTGATCCCGACCATTTCTGACAGCAGCTTTAGTTGGCCTGGTTTTTTATTTTGTTTTTCTTTTTTTTCTTTTAGTTTTGCATCATCATGTTTTACAGTGCCCCACTTTTAAGGCAAAGCAGTGTTGCAGAGGATCATCAGAGGAAGAGTCTGAGTTCCTGGATTCAAAATGTTTACAGGAATGTTAGCTTTGGCTTCAACACCCTGGGACTAGGACTGTGTGTGGAAGGCCGTGCTTGCAAGACATCAATAGAATTGGGACACAAGCCAGTGCTCTTTCAGGAGCTCAGGACTTCTGTTACCTTCCTAAGTGTATGGAAGAAGCACTGGCACAAGAATCAGTAAACGTGTGCCCTAATTTACCATCTAGGCAATCTGAAAAATGCTTTGACAGATAGTGCTTATACAATCATAGCATCATTAAGGTTGGACAAGACCTCTAAGATCAAGTCCAACTGTCAGCCCAACAGTACCATGACCACTAAGCCATGTCACAAAGTGCCACGTCTACATGTTTTTTGAGAACCTCCAGGGATGGTGACTCCACCGCTTCCCTGGGCAGCATGTTCACGACTCTTTCAGTAAAGAATTTTTGCTAATATCCAGTCTAAACCTCCCCTGGTGCAGCTTGAGCCTGCTTCCACTTGTTCTGTTGCTAGTTACTTGGGAGAAGAGACCAACCCTCACCTCACTACAACCTCTTTTCAGATAGTTGTAGAGAGTGATAAGGTCTCCCCTGAGCTTCCTCTTCTTCAGACTAAACAATCCCAGTTCCCTCAGTTCCTCCTCATAAGACATGCTCTCCAGACCTCTCACCAGCTTCACTGCCCTTCTCTGGACCTGCTCCAGCACCTCAGTGTCTGTCTTTTGCACTGTGGTGCCCAGAACAGAACATGGTAATCAAGCTGTGGCCTCACCAGTGCCGAGTACGGGGGGACGGTCGCTGCCCTACTCCTGCTGGCCACCCTATTTTTGATTCAGGCCAGGATGCTGCTGGCCTTGGCCACCTGGGCACACTGCTGGCTCGTGTTCACCAGCTGTCTACCAGCACCCTCAGATCTTTTTATGTCGGGCAGTTTTCCAGCCACTCCCTCTCAAGCCTGTAGCATTGCCTGCGGTTGTTGTCACCCAAGTGCAGGACTCGGCACTTGCCTGGTTAAACCTCATCCAGCTGACCTCGGCCCATCGATCCCACCTGCCCAGGTCCCTCTTCAGAGCCTTTCTGCCCTTGAGTGGATCAACACTCCTGCCCAGCCTGGTGCCATCTGTAAACTTAGTGAGGTTGCACTTGATCCCCTTATCCAGATCATTGATAAAGATATTAAACAAGACTGGCCCCAAAACTGAGCCTTAGGGGGACACTGCTTGTTACTGGCTGCCAACTGGATTTAATTGCGGTTAATGTGTGAGATAGGGAGTTGTTGGACAAAGTGAGATGCTAGAGATTAGTCTGTGGCTACTACATGCTGCAGCATTTCCCTGGTTTAGAGACAATCATAGAAGTTGATCTCTGACCTGGTAGGAGAATTTACAGCCTATTAATATGTACTAATTGCAACCATCATAGCCCCATCCATAGGTGACACCAGTCATAGGTGACATCCATAGGTGACACCAGTCATCCCACTAGTCATAGGCCCATCCATAGGTGACATGGTGGCTTTGAAAACCTGAAATGGTCAAAAGCTGTCACATCAAATTGCCTTTGAAAGTGCAGAGCTGTCTGCTAGATTTACCCAGACAAGTGAGACAGGTTTTAGCATCTCCCCCTGCCTCAGTCCACCCTTGCACCTGGTTATGGTTGTAGAAGTCTTGTGGCTTTTTTAATAGGATGGTTACCTAGAATTCTGGCATGTTCTGTTCACCAGACCAGTCCAACGTAGTCCTGTCTGGCAGCTACTCCTGATGACAGTCTTGTCATCTCTTTGAAGAGAATCATCTATTTCTTGCCATGATGGAGATCCTCCTCCGTGCATCACCCATCTGTTCATTGCATTCTTGCCCACTAATAATAGAATCAGGTCCTGGTTTTTTCTGATTACTTGTTAAAAAATTGTTCTAGAGTTGTCAGTGGAGAATTCACAGGTTTTATTGCATTTCTTGGAACTGGTCAGTTGTTTCAGGATGTGATTGATCTGACAACGGGGACTCTTCCAGGCTAATACAAGCCTCTGTCTCTCCTGGTTGTGTTTCCTGTGTGTTTTGTGCTTTTTGTGTTTGAAATATATGTTGTTTCCCTGGGTTGTTAACAGTGCAGCTGGCAAGACTAAATGCCAGTGAGAAACACATTGCTGTCAGTGTAAACTTGCATGATACTGGTATTTTGACTTCTAGGAAGGTTGTGTTTCCCAGTAAAATAGTAAAGGGGAAGAATGTTTTGCAAGTGATTCATCATTTGCTGAGATGATTATATATCTTCTCTTCTTCAGACTATTTATCCGCTGTGAATGAATGTCATACATTCCTTTTGATAAAAGAAGAACCTTCCTAAAATAAAAGGCACAAAGCTGAAATTGTACACCTTTAAAATTGCACTCTGACAGTATAGAGAGGTTAGGTCTTGTGGATCAATGCCCGAGCAAGCTGAAGCCACGAAGCTTTGGCTTCACCTTAGCCAAGTCACTCCACTCTTGGGAAGAAGGATACAGATAAGTAAAAGTAATGCTTTCTTTTTCCTTCTCTAATTCTTGATGTAATTTGTAACCTCTTCTGGGTAGGGACTGCTCCAAAGTCAGCACTCACTACTTTTTTCTCAGGAGAGCGCAAGGATCTTTAACTCTGTTTTTATCACCTTACACTGATAACAGCCCTGACATAAGCATTGCTATACCAACATAAAGCTGTTTTGTTTAGTTTTTCTTGGTGTGGCTTATTTTGTTTTGCTGAATTTGACAAAGCTAAACTGTAAATAGTTACGGTAGGTTTGTCGATAATAACCCTATTTCCTTGACAAGGTGTTGTGGCGAAACTTATTAAATATAGACTTCATCCTAGTGTGTACACAAAGCTGAACACAATTAAGCTGTCTCATGGGTGAAGCCTTATTATAACAGATAAAATCCTGAAGCTGGTCTTGCCTTTAAAATTGCACAGCCCTGCTGAGCAACAAATAATCCAGTACTTGACTCCAGCTGAGGTCTTTACCCAACCATCTTCTCCTCTCCATGAGAAACTTTTAAAGGTAGATGTGCTTTGCAGCCTGTCTCCAGGATTGGTACAAGTGGGAGGTATCCCGTGGTGTAAAATTCGTCATTAGTGGGTCCCCCCCGAGAGCATCCTGCTGGCATGACACTCTCCCCTCTGTGTCACACTGCAGTCCAACTTGGTGACCTTTGGTTTTGCAGATAGTTTAGTTGCAGCTAGGCTGGTCCCAGCTAGTTAAGATCTCTAAATAGTTGCTTAGTGCTTGACTGGAAATAGCATGATTCAAAATGGAAAAGTTGTTTTTTGTTCGTTTGGTAGGATACTGTGCTTGCTGAGATGCCAATCAGATTGTGCACCAGTGGCAGCTCCTGGGAACAAACCCCTTGGGTCAGGCCAGCCCCTGCTGTTTCAGTGCATTCCCCAGGCGTTGCTTCCTTGCTGTAGCCCCAAAGTCAGTGTGCAGACCTGCCATGGAGGCTGTTAATGTAAACCCTGCTCCTCTGCACTTTGTGGGTGAGTCTGAGACAGCAGCCTCTGTGAGCATGGAGCATGCGGATAGCAAATGTTGTGCTGGTAGCAAGCATGAAGGTGGCCAGTTGGTCAGTGTAATGTAATAAAAGACTAGTTAGAGGCAAACAATCTCATGTTTCAGTTTGAGCCTTCACACATTTTATTTATCAATACTTACGTGAGAGGGGGAGGTGCCATAGTTTGTTCTCCCATGTGGTAGAGTGGAGGTCGAGCAATTCTGTGGCCTTCCTTGGAGTTGTTCCTTGTTTGTGGCTGTGACACAGACAAAAAAAAAACAAACATGGTTTTGGGTTTTTTTTAAATGCTTTGAGTCTGCTTTATTTCTTTGTCACCAAACCAGAGAGACAAGAAGCTCTGGTGAAGAGAATGAGAGGCTGTTAGTTCTGCTGGAAGAACATAAGCAAATTTTCATGGATTTTCAGTGGTTTTTGGCTTGTCATTTCTTTTCAGCACTGGACCTGATTACAGCATATTGAATTCTCCAGCACAACTTTGTGATGGTATGACTGAGGTAGGGATGGTGGTGTTTTCGATTAGAAAACATGATTGCTATTCACCTTACAAAAGCCTTTGGTTTTAGTTCTGAATTTTCTGCAGTTTATCTACTGAGGTTAGCTCACCAGAGTGATCCTCTGCTTTTGTTTCTAAAATTGGGCTTCACTGACATGCCCTGGAGTTCCTCCCTGCGCTGCACAGTTAGTTCAACAAACATGCAGGGCCATCCTTTCACTTGGAGTAATTTTTTTACAAGTAAAGATCTGACAAGATCTAATTTTTATTTTACTTTTTTTTTTTTTCCCCAATCAAGCCACAAAACTCTCTCTTTTTATTCATTAAAAGTGAACAGAGAAAGTTGAGGATGAAGCCCTGGCTATGTGACAAAACATCCCTTAGAATGAAGGTAGTGCCTGGAGCATCTGCCAATTTATTGGGAAGAGCTGGAGTACTAAATACGCTGGGACAGGTTAGTGGTCTCCTAAAACCCCTGGCTTTCAGAAGGGCTGAGCTAACCCACTTTGAAGGAAACCAGTGCCTGACCTGGTGACTTGAAAGAAACACTGCGAGCTGGCTTTCGGATGTCTACCCCCCATTATGGCATCTTCTCGTCTAACTAAATGTCTTGCCTATGGCAATGCTGTTTTAACCCAGTTTCTCTAACAGAAATACGCATAAACTGTCTTTCTTTTAAAGTGTATACAATTTATGTTTCAATGGGCTAAATCATTTCTGTGGCTTGGACACAGGGGTTTTGTTATAGTGACTACATTGACTGGAGATAGCGACAGTCTGACTAAGCGTACCAAACTCACAGCCACTGGGCAATACAGGAGCTTCATTTTTATGACCATGGTGTTGAATGGGAATCTTAAAATGAGGATTATAATATTTCACATTCTTGGAAAAAAAAAATGCGTTTAGACGTAAACTTCAAAGTTAAATACTTACGAGCTCAATACATCTGTGCAGTAGTTTTAGTTTTTTGAGAGTTTGATTAATGCTAGATTTGTAGATTTCTTTCAGTGACTTAATTGTAATAACTGAGAAGAATAAATGTCCTAATTTAATATTTATGTAGGTGTCCTAGTAATAGACATCCGACGTCCTAATTATGTAAGAAAGAAAAGTGTTAGTGCTAACATGAAGTCATATATACTGGTAGGAAAAGAAGCACAGATAGATTCTCTATCCATTTTATTTTACCTCCTTGCATTAACGCATCACAAAATGAACAAAACCTGTTTTACAATGCATTAAATTACATCTGGTTGATATTAATACGTGGTTTCTTGTTTGGTTAAATATCAGTCTGCTGCCATCATACTCAATGTTTCTCAAGTAGATTACAGATTGCTCTGCCTGTCTTCTTCCCCCAGGTATTACTGGGTCATTAGAGAAAATACTTATTCATAAGGCATTTGTATTTTAACACATTTTAATTTTCCAACTCTGGTATCTCTGGAGTTTTGTTTCATATTTGACATATTTCTTCTAATTTTCTTAATTTTGAAGTCTGTAGTTTTGATAGCCAGAAAATAAATCCATCCTTTATTTGTTAATAAACCAGGAACTAATTATCTGGTTGCCGTTGTTAAGTTTTGTATACTAATTTTGACATATATTTGGCCTATTCATTTGTGGAAAGACTTGTGAGAGAGGAATGTTACTGACTTCAGTGTATTTAAATTCAGTAAATTGGAGGGAGTAATGAACATCTTTAGGATTAAACTGCTAGCTGTACCTAGATGTTATTTGTTTATTTATCTAAAGTTATTCTACAACATAAATCTTCCTAACTTCATTGTGGCCATTTCTTTTAGGATGAAATTCTCGAAAGCACACATGGCTGTTTTCTAGGGAGTGTAAGCTATTGAAATGTCCTTTTGTGCCTTTGAAACCCCTGCTAAAGTTTTTTATGAAACATAAAACAGAGGGAGTGCAATTAATTAGCGCAGTCTCTTTATCGTTCAGTAGCAAAGAGAAGCTGTTACATGCTTTTAGAGCACTACGTTATAACAGAAAATTATTGTTGTTCTCTAATATCAAGCTGACAAATCAGGGAATACAAGGACTAATTAAGAAGGATGGAAAACAACGACACTTTACAAAGGCTTTGTTTGAAGCACAAGTTTATCTGTCAAAGTTAGAGAGGACAAAGCATCTAAATGGTATAGAATCTCATATACTCTTAAAGTCACCTTTTTTTTTTGATTGGAAATTGGTGCTTCTTTGTGACTTAGCTAAATCCTTTAAATCTCAGGTGCTTTAAAAAAAAAGTCTTCCTTTTAAGCAGGGCTCTCTGCTTCGCAAATTAAAGTCTACCCAATGGTATAGTGCAGCTAAAGATTTTACTGCTTTTAGTGAAAATAAGCTGAAATTTTAATCAGGCCAGGATCTTTGTCTGAATAAGGGTTGATGGTTCGGTTCAGTTTTTTAACTCTCATGTTTCTAGCGACTGTAATATCCTAATTCAGAAATGTTTTCCAATGTCAAGGTGTAGCATTAGAATAGAAGTTATATTATGTGCTTAACCTGTTCCTGGGTCAGGATGGATGTTGTTCTTTCCCTGGGTATAGCTGAGAATGCATGAAAGCTGATTTGATTAAACAGGTCTGAGTAGAAAGACAACTGTACATCATATCTAATAGCTCAAATGCAGCTGGTTTTTTTTTTTTTGGTGGCTAAATTACAGTGTAAAAAGAAGCAGCTAATTTCACACAGCATTCTTTAGTGATAACAGTAGCATGACAGTTGCTTTGTAAACCATTTCAATCTGTATATTTTGAAAGAGCTTTCAGGGCGATGAGAGATGATCAAATGCTTTGTAGCTGGTAAGTTGTCTGCAGCCTGAGTCCTTGCCGATGCCGATAAATGCCTGAACGGACAATAAATGTACTCTTCTTCCACAAATACTTTCAGCATATCTTGACTGCAAGGTTAATGCTTTGGATTGGAGGGGAACCTGAATGGTAGTGAAAGGAGGCTAGATAATTTGAATGCAGTAGGGAAAAACTCAGGCTCTATTAAGGTATGTTTGACGGGCGAGCTTTTTGTTCCCGATACTTCACGTGTACCTTGATATAACAAGACTTTAGGCTGGGACTGGAGTGCTCACATCTTAAACAATTTATGACCAGGTGGGGCTTTTCAGTTTAGAAATGCGATGGAAATATGTCATTGACTTCAATATTACTTCTGAAGGGCAATATTTTTTCATAGTGAAAGGAGGTCTAGCTCAGCTGTTCTTAATGTGTAGTGTGTTTTGTCCTCCCACGCTGCTCTAGCACATACATACACACTCCTGTGCTGCTGATGGGATGAAATCAGTGCTGTAGATCAGCCAAGGAATATTGTTGTTTAAGTGTTTTTTTTAGAAGGTTTCCAATTTAGCTTTAGATTGTCACAGTAATAGACTCTACACAGAGAATACTTTTCCTCTCAGGATCTTAAAATGCTTCAAAATGAACGTTATGCTTCACTAAGGTGTTACATATACTGGCACATGCCAACTTTCATAAGAAAAAGCTCCTGCTAAGAAACATCAATTTGCTTATATGCTTCACTTATTTGCGTGTTTATTGACACGGTACATTACAGACCTGATTGTCTGTGTTACCTTACTGAGAGCTGATGGCTCTTATTGTCAAGTCTTTTGTAATTTCTCCTACGCCTTTTAAAAAAAATGATAAAAAGAGAGGGAGAGAAACAGTCTGCATCTAGCTTAGGCTAATACGCTCTTGCTAGTGAGTGCAGCTCCCTGGAGTCGGTGAGGCTGTGGTTCAGACATAGCCCAACTAAGCTCGGTGTCACAGCAGCTGCAAAGAAAATAATGTTTTAAATGTTTTGCTCCAGATCATTTGTTTAGAACAGTTTTGCATTGTAAACTATCTATAATCCTAGCCTGGATGTACAATGAAATACAGAGGTAAGTGCACATATATACGCTTGCCTACACAGACACACAAATATACACACACACAGAGTGTAATGGAGGTAACACTGTTATATTGGCATACACCGTATCCTATGACTCTGGCAATAACTGTGTATTTTCATTGTAGTCTCTCCTTACTAATTCTTGTGAAATACAATGTGATCTACTCCACATTTGAAGAGCTTTATTGTAAAGTCACTCTTGTCTTTCTTAAGTAGAGCATCTTCTCTCCAAATGTTTTCAGGTGGTAAATTTTTTTAAGAGCAATTGCTTAGCTCATCAGATAGACAACTTTTATAAAACATTTATGTTTTCATAAGAAATATGTATGGTTACACTGGAAAATACGGAACTGTTCCTTTTTTGGGCCACCAAAATGAAAATGTTTCCTTTTTCAGAAAGAAAATAATTTTTATCAGTCTGACAATTTCGAGTGAGAAAAATTCTTGCTTGATTTTCAGCTCTTGCCTTAACCCCAGGGAAAGGGCTTTTTGTGTTGCGGCTTCTCCTCTGTTACGTGCAGTCTGATCAGAAACGTTAAGGACATTGTGGCCTGCTGACCAGGTGGCGATGTCCTCCTCTGGCAAACTGTTGTGCACTTTGACAATTGCGCGAGGTGGGAAAGGACAGGACCTTTCCTCAGGTCCATCTTGCATGTGCCCGCTGGCTCCGTTAACTTAGTAAAAGCCGTTTCCTCTCCTGCATCCTTAAATCATCACCGGTGCAGCACCAGCACTCCAACAGCAGCGAGGATGTGCATCATTTTCCCTGTTAGATAAGTGGGCAGGGGCAGTGCTTTATCACCTGCCTTCAGTTGACCTCGCCTGTTTTAATTTAACGACGTGTGTTTGCTCGGTTTTTATGAGGTAGTGACTGCACGCTGCCTGCTCGTGGCAGGAAGGTACCTTCTGTGGCAGAGAAGATGTACCGTGTAGGTGTAAAGCTGCCAGCACCGCAGGCAATAAATGACTTGGGAAGTGACACGCTGCTTGTGTGGGTGGTGGAGGTACGTCTGCAGCACCATTTGGCGATAGGAGGAATGGGTACAGTTAAATGCTACAGCAAAAGTTGTGGGTTGGTTTTATGATGTGGGGGTTTTTTCCATTTGTTTCTTTTTCTTTGCGATTCTTGTTTTATTCTTCGGTGCGTTCTGAAGTGTCCTTTTCTTTTGTCTCTATTTAAAAACAACAAGAGGGAGGGAAAGTAATTCACCATCAAATAACACTTTTCATCCTGAAAAATGCGGTTTGTTCTTGCTATGAGTTTCTGTTTACTTAAGAAAATAAATATAGGAAATCACTATGTCAGGGGCAAAACATAGATTATGTTTTTCAGATGGATATTGGTGGGTTATTATTGGTTATTGTTGTTGACAATAAATAAATAGATGTAGAAATAATTTATTTAAGAATATGCATTAAAAGTCCTATGCTCTACCTTTAATTTGACTTCAGAAGTTTTTTGTTTTTTTTTTTGTAGAGGAGACGTTCTTACCCAGGGTATGCTGCCTTGGGCTGAGGAATGATGGGGAGAGTTACGGCGGGGGGCTGGTGCTGATCTTCCTGAAGAGGTTTAGTTGGGTTTTGTGAATTTGTGTTGCTGACAAGGTAGTTACCTGCTCCTGGTATTAGAGTTGCTTTTCACATTGATGTGTTGTGGATATAGGAGCTCTTAAACACACTCAAAGTGCACCATATTCCTTCTTTTATGTGCTGCTTTGAAAAGACTGGAGGTCCTTCTGCTTAGGGAAGACTGAAGTTACCTGACAGACAAGGTTAATTATATTTTGTGTATTTTCAGCAAAGTCACTTTTTTTCTTGCATGTGAGACTATCTATTGAATCCATTTCATGAAATGAACTGATGTTTTGAAAAATGCTCTGATGAAACAGAAGTTTGGGGTCTATTTGTTGTTTGTTCGGTGAAGTACTCCTGAAGGGACGGGGAGAGGGAGGAGATGGGGAAACTGGTGGCAGTGATGGTAATGGGGAATTACTGATAAATATGATGTGATGAGGCCCAAATATCCTCTCTTCTTAAAACAAGCTCTTTCGTGGGTGACTGTAAATTCCCCTTGGAATTCAAATCCATCGTAGTTAATCAGGTGCTGCAAAACACGGGTTTCTTCAGTAGTAAGTCATCTCACTGAATGCAACATTTAGTTCTTTTAAGTTCCTTTTAAGTACTTTTAGTTCCTTTAAGTCCTTTAGTTCCTTTTAAGTACATTTTCAAAGTACTTCTGTGTCAAGTATATGGTTACTTGTGTTCTCCATTCTTCCATGCATTTTACACTAATCCTTCTTTCAGCCAGTGCCTATGAATAAGCCCATTTATTGCTTATTTAAAACTGCAGAAATTCAGTGATTAATAGTACTTCTGTCTATTCCCTTTCTTAATTTATTCTTTCCAATGTTACAGCAGAACTTGTAGGTGTTTATTGACTTTTTATATTTGTGGGTCTTTTTTTAATACACTTGATTTTTTTTTTGAAGAAGTGCAAGGGAGTTCAAGCAGTGAATTTATCTGAGTGTTCTGAGTATTTATTAACATGCTTTGTCCCACAGACAAGGACACGTCTTCAGGTTCTTGAGTTCAAGTTTTATCTGTGCATGAGACCAAGGACTGCAAATTTATGTCCAAATCTGATATCTAATTCTATGTTAGACACATCCAGATGGTAGGTGATATTCTAATGTTAACAATCTGCTTCCCCTCCCTCTACTGCCTTTCCAAGAAGCTGCTGACAAGTCTTTCTGACAGTCTTTTTTAAGGAAATGAGATCAAGTATATTGAAGATCTTTTATAGCAACAACCCCTGAGAAAGATGAGACTTTGCAGTAGCGCTGCAGAACACACGTTTGCTTATCCTCTCTCCCTGCATGAAGCTTGCAGCTTGTGCTGTTCTCTGCCCTGGACTCTGGGCATTTGGACTGAAGGAGCAGAGATGTGCAAAACCCATGAATCGCTGCCTGCTCTGAGCATTTGTTTTTCCCTAGTTGTGATGTGAATGCAGAAGCTGGTGCTCTTGCTCATGCGCTGTGCCTGATGACTGCACTCGTGGCCCTGCGGTGCGTGTACCAACGCTCTCGGGTCTTGACCTTGGTGTTGCACACTCAGTGCCAGTGTGGGTTGGAGACCGTTATGTGGGTGTTTAAAGACACTTCTGGCATTTTTGAGTGAAGTCCAAAGATCTGCACGGACGCAGTCATGAGACATACTGTGCTAGAGAAGGCCAATGTGATAACATCAAGATCTTACTTGGCAGTATTCTCCTTGCTTTGTAGATCTCAAATCAGCAGGAACTGCTGCTTGTGTTTCAGGGGGCTGTGGCAGAGATGGCTGTTGAGTGGATCATGGATGGCACAGCTCAGCCCAGGACTCCTCATCTTAAGGCTTGCTCTGGTCCTTCCACTCTGTGCATTCCATGCACTTTACTAATAAGTTGGAAGGCTTTTAATAAATAAATTTCTGTGTAAGCCTATACAGATTTTTGTCCACTGTGTTGAAGGACTCTTTTCCCACCTACTTTATTATGGCTTTGGTTTGTCCTGTATATAAACTCTTGCATCTGAGTTATGTAGATGAGGTGATATTATTCTAGATAATTTGAAGGATGCACAAATTAACTTTTTCCTTTTTGACCAGAATACGAAAGACAGTCTCTCTTTGACAAAGATAATTTTGTTTTCATCTAATGATTGTCCTGATCTTTTAAAGAGCAATGCAGCTCTTTAACTCCTTATGTCTCCAATGTTAATACAGTAGCATGTTAGTGTTTTTGCCTACAGTAGTCTGATATTGAGATGTATATTAGATGCCTTTAAATTCCTTTGCATCATCGATACCTAGGAATTCACAAATAGATGCTGTCCTTGGTAACGTTAGATTTCTTCACTTGACTTAGCTTATTCTGCATGCAGGTAGGTCTGCTTCCTATCCCAGTTCTATCTTGTGTACAGTTACAAAGCCTCATCTCTCCTGAACTTCTATTGAAGTCTTCTGGGGCTAGTCTAGGCTTCCAGCTGTGCAAGTCTGCAGGGATAGTTGACCAAGAGGAAAATAGTGCTTGGGTGGAAGTTAGGCTGGATGAGCCGTTGCCTTTGCTCGCTCTTTGACCAGCCCGATGCTAAAATGCATCAAACCCCATCGTGATCCCATGTCAAGTTTTTAACAGAGCTGACATCCTCTGCACTTAAAACTGAAACCACCTGTAATTCTGAATGTTGCATGTTTTAAAATCGGGCAGCTAGGTAATACCTACTCTGAGGTGTCAATAAAGCCCTTATTTTCCCCCTACAAACCTGGTGTGCAGTGATGTGAAAGCAGTCACGTTCCTGAACTGATGGGCTAGGTAGCCATTATATATCTTTTGCATTTAAAAGAAATACGTGGTAACTAATCTGTAAAACACAGCTGAAAAAATCTTCCAAAAGGCTTCAAGTGTGTTTCCTAGTGTGTAAAATTGGTTTTGTTCTGTAGATTTGGAATTCTCAAGGAGTTTTATAGAAATGTTTAGAAGTATTTAAAATGGCACTTGCATGCCCTGAGCTCTGACTTGATCTTTAAAAGTGGTGATGCCTGAAAGTCTGCGAATGATGTTCAGTGCTGTTGGAAAACGTCCAGAAATAACTCTTGACTAGGTCAAGGGTTTTCATCCAACCAGAGAAATAAACGTTGCTGATGGGACAGGAGCAGAGCTCGGCTCAGCAGCTCTTTTGGATACACACTGACTTGGCAGGACTCGCTGACCACTTTCAGGTATGCAGCAGCTCCCGAGCAGTTGCCATAACAGATGCATTCCCCAGTCAAAGCGTAGAATATACTTTTATAATCCAAGTGTAGGTATTTTCACACACACACAAATTTATTTTTATCTCGACAGTGTATTCTGCACATATAAAGAAGCATCACCCTATAGAGTAATATTTGTGGCACGGGACTGTAACTGTGTTGTACCAGCAGTAACTGGAGACACGCATCAGGCAGGTTGTGGGTTTCAGCACTGCCAGCTGTGAACTCCCGAACCTGAGCACCCTCTGTACCCAGAACAACTCCTGGGGGCCTTTGAAAGGCTTGCGGTGATGTCAGGTCAACAAAGAGTTAAAATTCCATATATTTTCTGCAAATATGCTACATGTAACTCTTCCTGTCAAACTTGAGCTATAATGCATTGACACTGGTGAGTCACCTCCCTGATGGGGGACTGAAACCAAAGGAATACGGTTTTTTTCATTTCTGTCCTCACGGGGTGAAATAGCTTCTTTGCCTGTCAACCAAGAGCAACTTTTCAGTTCAGAACTAATTCGTGTTGATTTAATTCCAACCTGGCTCTGCAATTTCCTCGTAAAACTCAAACCTATGCTAGAAGGTTATGCTTTCATGATGGGGTGTACAGGCAATATATAATGCACAGTCACTTTTACAGTCGTTAAGGAGAAGCTTGCAGCTTTCAGCCTGCAAAGCGAACTGCGATGGCTGTCCAGCTTCTGAGAAAGGTGGCTGCGCTTTGGCAGCTCCCTGTAAGCTCTCCACACTAATTCACATTGCTGCAATTGTCTGCCTAACTGTCTTACCTTTAAGCCATTTATTTAGCAGGCTTTGTATCACTCCATTTGTCTCTCTGAACAAAGATGAGGATAAATTCAGTAGAGTTATAACAGTGCAGCAAGTAAAACAAGCTATGTGGGTAGATGATAATTTCTTTGCCCGTGGGATGGCAGGAGAGGGTGGGTC
Source organism: Apaloderma vittatum (assembly GCF_000703405.1). Classification (NCBI taxonomy): domain Eukaryota; kingdom Metazoa; phylum Chordata; class Aves; order Trogoniformes; family Trogonidae; genus Apaloderma; species Apaloderma vittatum. The sequence goes on from NW_009725533.1 coordinate 26,447, forward strand.
AGGAGAGGGCCAGAAAAAAAAAACCACTTAAGAAGATCTAAAATCACATTTCTATCTAATCCTCTTTTCTGGGTGTGTCTGTGCACTGTCTCCTGCTGTGAAGGATTTACTGATTTTTGCCTGTCAAAATGCAAATGTCAAACTAAAATTCCTATAAACCTTTATTAGCTGGAAGGAAGTCTGTTTTGTGGCTAGAAGACTGGACTGGAAATTAGGAGACTTGCACTTGCTTTTTCAGGCTAGATACAGTCTTCTTGGGTAAATAAGAAAGGTTCACTTGACCTTGCTTTGCTTCAGGTCTTGGTCTCCGATGTGGGGATTAATAGTACTTCCTTTCTTCCTTCCTTAATGTCTTGTCTCCATTGCTACCTCTTTGAGACAGCACTTAAACTGATGTAATCTGGATATTGTGGAGACCCTGTAGTCATAACTTTTAACGGAAGAAAGTTATGTCCAAAAAGCAGAGAAGCCACTGGCTTTCTTGGAGAATGCACTCTGTTAAAAAGTTTATACTTACTTGCTTCCAGTAGCAAAACAACTTTTGAGTTTTTCATAAGATGTGGGAGTACCATATGCCAAACTAAATCTCATCATTTGATTATGCCAGAAAGAAACTTCTAGGTTGTTTCTACTTTGTGGCTTTTTGTTTGTGTTTTTGTGTTTTCCACCTAATCAGGGGTGGCCAGTTGGCATGTATACTGGTCGGGGCTGCTGACAAATTTGTCCTTGTCTTTTGTTGGTTTGCTTAATGCTATTTGTATAGTTGGACATGTCTGTTAGAAATGGTGGCCATGTGGATATAGCCAACAAGAGTTTTCTGACAAGTTCTTTGTTGGTTTTGCTGCTTCTGATGATACAGATATGTCTGATGAAAATATATTTATTTTTCTTATTCCCTAGTCATAGGAAATAATTCTTCTTCAGTTATTACTGAAAAGCAGAAAGACGAAGTAGCAGCAAAAAAAAAATAAATCTGCAAATGCTGCTGTGCTGAGTGGTGCTACACTTAACAGTTTTTTCCTAACACTGGTCCTTCCTCATTTTAATGCAACAGCAATGTTGCATTTAGTCAAACCCTTGGCACAACCAGCAAGCCAAGTGATTGAAATATGATGTGCTTAATTGTAAAACCTCCAAGTAATAGGACCCTGATTGCTGGCTTACTGATAAAAGACTAAAGTGGTTCTTCAAAATTGGATAAAGATGCAGAAGTAAATTTCAGGTACGATACCATGACCAGCTCAAAAGTGATTTGGAGCAGATTCTTTTGATCTTCAAAACGTTTCAAAAAGCCTTCAGAAGGTTTTGAGGATGTAACATGACTAATGCAAGGCTGCTGTTGGGCTTTATCAGGCCACCGACAGGTACAACAGGAAGAGATGCTTCGGTTGCTACTGGTGAAAGTTCCTTGGCAAGTACTGGAAGTTCAGAAAGTGCAAACATACCTGGGAGTATGCAGAGCAGACAAACTAGGTATTATGGCATCCTGTATGGAGAGCAGCGTGGTGCCAAGCCTGCACTTGTCGCCCCTGCAACATGCAAAATTCACGATAGTGTTGAACTTCTTCAGCAAGGTGTGAGCATGGCTGGAGTCTGCAGGGTGATACAAGTGGCCAAACCAGCTTTTATTGTGGTAAATAACCTCATGGCTGGTTAGTAGTGATGTTCTAGCCTGGCTCTGTGTGTTGATGCTGCAATTTCAAAGCTTCATTGTGTTGTACTTCTTGTGGAGCCTTCCTGCCTTCAGAGGAAGGTGCATGGAGTTAGTGTTAGACAAGCTTTGCCAGAGACTACTGACCCTTTGTCAAAAGCCACAATGTGTAAATGAACAGTCCTGCCTGGTTTAAACCAATACACATGGAGAGGAAAGTACATCTTCCTCTGATGGTCCTGCCTGCAGCTGTTCTGAATACGAAGGCTCCAGAGGAGGCTGATGAGTAACCTTTTAATACAAACCACTAGCAGGTAGCAACAGGGTTTGCACTCAGCTACCCAAGCTGGACTAGCAGTGACTGCGTGCAAGCAAAAAGCTCAGTGACTCACTGTTCATTTCCCAAACCTTCCCATTTCCTCAAAATGTTCCTTGAAGTTGGGCTTAAATTAGCTATTCATAATTATCTCAGGATCTTTCCTTCATTTTAAAACTGTCTTTGCTCTGCAAACACAGCAATAGCACTGCATCTCCAGAATATTCTGTAGTTTACTGGAGGGAGGAAAAAAAGGTGAATTCAGAGGTTTTGCTTTAAATTCTTTCACTACTCAAAGCATTATTTTTGTCTTTACAGTGTGCATTTTTTTATATCCTTCTGTGGAAACTTAGAGGAATCTGCCCTGCATTTAATTTCCCTCCTAGTTCTGAGTCTGAGGTGAAACAAAACTCATGTAGGCTCAAACTAGTGGTAAGTGTGGAAAAAACAAGTACTAACCAGAATCAACCTGTGGTTTTTGTCTGACCTACAAACTAGTCCATCCTGAATTCACTGTGAAGTATTCCTGCCTCCTTTTCAGCTGTCGTAATGCTTCATGGCCACGGTTACTGAGTGTGTTGAATAGAGTGCTGTGAGCCCACCTCAGGAGAAGGGTTATGTGTGACAAAAACACCATATAGCGACTAGAAACCAAGCACTGAGCTGGTTGATTCAAGGACAAAGAGCCACTACCAGAAATACTTCAGTTTCTCACAGTGTGCAAACAACCCTGATTAAGCAGCACATTTGTCAGCCAAGGTAATCCATCTGACCCTGACTTTGCACACTTATCTCCTTCTTTGGACTCTCCCAAAGTGCTGGCATAATACTTCAAAAATACTTTACACTGTGGTCAGCAAGATTGAGGAAAAGCTGTCTGCCCCTAGCATTGCTTGTCCTCTTGTGTCCTTTTTCACCTGTCACAAGCAATCAGTATGCTACAGCGATGAAGTCAGGGCTGAAGATGCTGAAAGGCCTGCCTTACTGATTATCAAAGAATAGAGACTGCATCCTGCCAGGTTGCTCCTACTGTCATCTATTGGCTGAACTAACGTCTTTCTCTAGATTTCTCACATCATGACAGAGATATCTTAATGGTTTGGGAAGCCAAACGTAAAATCTTTACCCTTGCTTTTTAAATATCTCCTTTCAATTCTGCCTTCAGGTGCTACCTGAATTTTTGCCAAAGCATTTTCTTACTAATTTTGTAGAGTGTGCACAACCTTGAGAGATGACAATTCTTGGCATATTTGCAAAATGAAATCTTTTCCATGAGCTAGCAGATCTTGTGGTTTACTTCAGCTTAGGACAGTCACTGGATTTGCTGAATTTTTTTTTTGTGTATTCAGTTTTTCTTGACAACATAACTATATTCTTTCTATTCATAAAAGAATTGTGTTGCTCTTAAGTTTGCAAAATTGCATAACATATATATTGGTGATTAAATAGGAAATAGCTGAGAGAGAAGAGCCTTGGAGCAAGTCTCTGGCGCAAATAAGCTTTTTATATTCTCAGTTTTGCTTTCCAAAATATCTAGGCTTTGCATCTGTTTAAGCGTTGCATCAGTTTGATGGCATATTTGACTGTATATAAGATTTTGGTTGATATATAACGATACTGAGTCAATCCAGCAGTGTTTCCATTGCCCAGAAATTTGTGTTTTAAAATAAAAGAGGCAGAAGGCTATGAATCTGTGTGAGTGTCCTCTCATGCTCCAGATTATTTAACTGTCCTAGAGAATCAACTCGAGTACCGTGTCCAGTTCTGGGCACCTCAGTACAAGAGAGATATCGAGGTGCTGGAGCGGGTGCAGAGGAGGGCAACGAAGCTGGTCAAGGTACTGGAGAATAGATCATATGAGGACCGTTTGAAGGAGTTAGGTCTGTTTAGTTTGAGGAAGAGGAGGCTGAGGGGAGACCTCATCACTCACTACAACTACCTGAAAGGACATTGTGGAGAGGTTGGTGCTGGTCTCTTTTCTCGGGTAATTAGTGATAGAACTAGAGGGAATGGCTTCAAGCTTAAACAAGGTAGGTTTAGACTAGACACTAGGAAGAAGTTCTTCACGGAAAGAGTTGTGGGATATTGGAACAGGCTGCCCAGAGAGGTGTTTGAGTCACCATCCCTGGATGTGTTTAAGCATCACTTCGATGTGGTGTTGCGTGATATGGTCTAGGGGTGAAGTTGTAAGTAGGGTTAATGGTTGGACTCAATGATCCCAAGGGTCTTTTCCAACCTGGATGATTCTGTGATTCTGTAATAAATCTCAAAGAATGTGTGTATTTGGGCCTCCTTTTTGGAGTGGCAGTTTCTCATTCAACGTCTTGGAGTTCGGCTCGCACCAGCAGGCTGCTTGTGACCCCCAGGCTTCATGTGTATGTGGCAGGACACAGATTTGGAGCAGACAGTGATGGAAGCTGCCTGGCAAGAACTACGTGGGCAGACCACCTTCAACACTGGTGACAGAGACATGAGTTAGAGATTGTTATCGAATAGACTTAGGCAGACTGGTCACTTCTAGAAATTGTGGAGGAATGCCAAGACGGAGAGCAGAGAAGGCACCAGCAGCCAAGATCTTGTGCTTGGCTTCCTTCAACAGTCATCGTACTCCTGAAGGTCTGGGAAAAGCAAATGTGGTAGTAATGCAGGATCTCCAGGCTTGCTTTGTTTGGTATTCATTAAACATCACACTTCAGTTTATGTAATCAATGTGGTTTTCCCAGAGAGGACGTTTATGCTGCTTTTTCTCAGAACTGCCCTTCCTCAGGTGCTAGAGGGAGCTCCCCTCTCCTGGGGAATCTTCGCTTGCCCCGCTGCATTTCACTGGTTTGCAGGTGCTTGTAGTTGCCTTCCCTTGGGCTGAAAAGTGCTAGAAGGGCTGCTTTGTCAAAGTGACATTATTTTACAGCTGCATGGGACGACACAGAGCAGCATCACAGTTTGCTTGGTCCCTAGCCCTCAAATGCCCCATTTCAACAGTGCAGCTTGCAGTTTTTGAAGGGAAAAGAGGTTTTCCCAGCCATCTTTTCACTGTTCTCTTCTGTGGCCCTGTCGCAACCTTCTGACAAATTGAAAAATGAGTCAGATAGCACTGCATTCTAGTGATTTATGGCTAAAGTTATCCTATAACACTAATTGGCTGTCCATCACCGTAGTCACATCTGGTTTCAACTCATGTTCTTCTGTCAATAGCCCTAACGCAGACAAGTAGCTCCTCTACCAGTTGTGCAGGGACGAGATGAAAGGCTCCGGCTTGGCCGTGGTGGGTGGCGGCGAGCCCTCTGTGTTGTTAATGGAAGCTGACAGTCTAACATCCCGCTCCATCTGTTCCCAATTTATACCTTGAGATTTATTGTCTCTCGAAAAGATGAAATAGAGACTTGTGAAACAGAATTGCTGGTTCTGAAAGCTGTAAGGGAAGTCTTAGTCTATCTCCCATTCTGTACTTTCAAAGCTAGAAAGCAGAAGAAAGGCGTTTTAAAATGAAAGCAGAGCTCTTTCACAAGGCGTGCTAGGGATGGACAGTAACCTGTCCCTCACTCGGAGTTTGTGCTTGTTGCTTGGCTGATACTTGGCTTCAGGAAGAAGAACTTGGAGGTTTCGTAGGTTTCTACAACCCGAACTTGAGAATTGCATTAATTTCCCAGCAGTAATAGATGCACAGAGGATTCTGGCCAAACCCAGAAGCCCAGATGTTCTGGAGACGATGCCAAAACTCTTGTTTCTCTGGCATTTCTTTCCCTAAGAAGGGTTAAGCCCTGAAGATAGGTAACAAATTAACATCCTCATGGTCATTTACATCAATGAGAGCCAGTGCCTGTGTTTGGGTCAGAAGGGAAACCCTGCTGAGGCTTCAGTCAGGAGACAGCGACGGGCTTCTCTCTGCCTGGAGTCTGGCTCCTCTCACTTGGGTGCAGAGTCTGGCCCAGACTGGAGACATCGTGTCAGGGACCAGTTGATGGGCACCACGGTGGGTTCTTTGGCAAGTGAAGCAGCTGTGGCCAGGCAGGGCAGAAGCAGCAGAGGCTGCTTCAGGCTCATGCTGGAGCTGTTTGTGAAACTTGAGGAAAATGTTCAGGTCCTGGAGGTCTGCCAGAAGGCTTTATATGCTCTTGTCCAGTTTACACAGCTGCAGGTAACCTAATGCTGGCTCAGCTGTGGGTTGAAGTCCCCAGCTTGCAGCTGTGGCCAGTGCTGGTGTTCACAAAGTGGGCAAAGCTCTTGTGCAGTGAGTGTGGAGTCTTGCTGAGCTGCTCCAAATTCTGCCTTTCCAGGGGTGCAACGGGAGGGAAAGGCAGCATTTATCACCGAGGACAACACGCCTAACAAATGAAGCAGCATTTGGGATGTGAAGGGAAAAGGTGACATAAGAAAGGTCATTGCTAAAGTTCGCATTGATATCGCCTCCTTTTTACCTCCTTATCTGTATGGTTGCGTTTAAAATATTGATTTGATGTGTCTTTCTAACAGAAAGAACACCATGAAAATAAAATTCTATTAGAACCGAAAAGAGGGAGGGGAAAAACAGTGTTGCAGTAACTACTTCTGTGTTTTTCTCTAAAATGTAGAAGAAAAAAAGCAATCAAAAAAATGGCTTGTGAGTATATATACTTCAAAGTAACAGCCGTAGATTTTGCAACCTTGTGGAATAGCATATAGACAGAGAATTAGGGATATGAGTATGACAAACATAACTTATGAAATTACTCAGCTTCATTCTGTAGGTTTATTGCTAATTTGCCTAGAAGTTAACATATTCACACACATCTGAAGCACCTAACGCTATCTCCCATCACTGCAGGATTTAGGCTTTTAAAAAAAACCTCAGTAAACTACTAGTTTAGAATTCCTGAATGACCAGGAGAAAAAAGTATTCACAAGGGAAGACAAGTGTTTGTCAAAATTTTTGATTTGTGGAAGTGTCAGATTGTTTTAGGAGAACCTGCTGTTTCTATTAGAGCAGTGTATATTCAGCTGCATTGAGTTGCTTGTATTATATTGAATTTGTTTATACTACTTAATTGCCCATTATTAAATGACACAATTTAAAGTTTAGCTCTTCTGCTGTAGGAAGTGAGCAAAGTTTCTGTAAATAATATTAGCATTTTTATTGGCAGAACAACATTAAATTTTCTTTTCTAGAAATCCCAGTCTAAAATGTGCAGAACTTTTGCAAAACTTTAGAACAAAAATCTGCATTAAAACTAGATAAAAGATCTTTCATAGACTTGGTCATGACCCATTGATAGCTTTTCCCAATCTCTCTGTCATTTCAGGTGAGACAGTGTTTCAGATGCTTCCTTGAAAAAAAACCTTGAAAAAAAAAAAAAAGACTTTCGGACTTACTTTGCAAATGCAAATAGAAAAACTGAAGTAATAAGAACCTTGTTATTCTTAGCCATGTGCTTTTAGTAATGGGACAAATACCTTAATATTTTTTAGTTAAACGGAGACATTTGCTACACAACATGCTTTCTTATCATTAAAAACATTTTAAGGAAGTGATGATTTTGGAATGTAAATAATGTATTGCTGTTACTTTAAACAATTGAAATATTCTTCTTGTAGATGACCAAGATGATCCCAGTTGCAACTCATGTTCACCAGCAAAATGGGAAGTAAAGAGCACTGGGCTTTTCTTGAATGAGGCAACAAAGTTTTTTCACGAGCCTCTCAGCTAGGCAGCTCTTAAGCAAATAAGTGCTACTTCTGTCTCTCAGATGTGTGAATTACAGAATATGGGAACCTTGGGCTGATAAATGCTGAAATCCCTTTCCCTTGATTTCAAGGAAGATCTGAAGCAGATCTGTCGTGAGAGCAAACCAGGAAATCACTCCAAAAGCCAGATTTGTTGAGTAATTATTGAAATTTTGCCATTGGTCATTTCACTGGAACTCTGGATAAGGTATAAATAGAAATGGTTAAAAGTCTCTTATTGCAGCATTTAAATAGACTTGTTATTACAGAGTTTTAGGAGAAAGCATAAGGAACACAACTGGAGAGGCAGCATCAGCCTTTGCTTTTGATTTTTGGTGAAAGTCTCCTTTTTTCTTTTTCTTTTTCTGCTTAAAGGGGTGACGTGGATTTAAAAAGAACGAGAAGGTGAGTGGGTCACCTCATTCACAAAAAGGGAGGTTTTCAAACGAACAGATACTCATCAGAATATGAAGATGCCTGAATTCTCCGGATTTCAAATCTTAGGTCTTTTAACCCATACCTGTGTGCTTTTGGGGTTTTCCCCATTATGCCCTCTCCTGGGGGTCATTCTTGACACTTGTGCTGGGTAACCTCTGCGAGAGGTAATGTGGCTGCAGGATTTGAGGGTGTTTGCTGCACACAGGAGTGTGGCGAGCATGCCGGAGCACAGCCTTTACTTCCTTCTGCAGAGCCGGGTAGTGGTACAGACCTGGCGGCCAGCCTTGCTCCAGATGCTTGGTTTGTTTTCAAAATTATGGCTTTGTAAGCTCAGGCAATTTTTTTTCTCACTACTAGGGAGCTTGGGTGCTTTGATTCTCAGGGTATTCAAGATGAAATGCCACAGGAAGACCTTTAGGGATTTTTGCTTTGTTTTTAAGGGGGGAAAAAAAAAATCTAAGTTTTCTTTGCCTCTCATTTTGGCAATCCAAAATGTTACAAATGCCCTTTGGAACTTGAAGACAGTGTATGTCTGCAATGGGACTCGAAATATATACACAGCATCTAATTTGAAGACAAGAGTTCTCAAAGCCAGGAAAAGTTAAGTCCTTTAGAAATTCTCGCCACCTTGCAGTAGCGCTAGTAAAATAGTACTGAAGTAGTTATGAGAGGGGTTATATGGCTAATTTCTTTGATGTTGCTGATGTGTGTTCATTAGCAGTTGAGTAGTTACAAGATTATCAAACATTACTAAATAAATATAACTAGACAAGCTTGATTGCAGCTGCTGTCACAGACCACTGAGCTCGGAGGGAATTAGCAGCACTTTTTATAATGCAAGATGCTGTGTGCAGTTGGGCTCTCTCAGATGTCCTGCAGTAAACTTTGGTGATTTAAGGCCTCAATAGGCAGAAAGGTTTCCTGCAGGTCAGTCTGGCTTAACAGGTAAAATTTATCTTTGCCACTGGCTTAAGGCCCTGGCTTGTGCCTGGAGTGCGGAACCTCAGTCTTCTATCCAGCACCCTGTTATCTTCCAATGGGGCAGATGTCTGTGGAGAATGAGATCTGGCACATCCACAGCACGTGTCACTGAAGAACATCTGGCAGAGCCATTGCCTGCCTCTTCAGCAGATGTTGCCTCTTTTTCTTCTTGCTTCCTCTGTATCATATTTACCTCTTTTCCGTACTGAGCTGATAACATTCAACGCTTGCTTTGCAACTCTATGAGTGATGAGAAGCAATGCCGAACAGTGGAGTAGCAGGCTTCCCTGAAGTCTTTGGTTGGATGTGACAGGGACTTGCGGGAGAGAGAAGCAGATGTGAGCATCTGTGCGGAGCTAGAGAAGGGAGGCTGTCTCAGTCACTGCTCAGCTCTTTGGGGAAGCAGAGTCACTTGCAGATTTGCTTCAGAGGATACTAAGGTTCCTACCAGCTTGTACTTTGAGACAAGCAAATTGTCGCTATTGAAGTTAGAAAGTGCAGCAGGGCAATATACAGGGGCTGTCCTGTGAAAGAAAAACTACACTGCTGTTTAGGTTATATTGTGTGGAAAAATGTAAAATTACAAGCTGTAGACAGGAAGTAGAAACAGCTATGGAAATGAAGAGATAAAGCTAAAGCTGAATCCTTTATTTCCCCCGATTGCAGGTCATGCCACTGCCCTTTTGTTATCTGTCCAGGCAAGCGATAACACGGTAGCTAATAACGAAGCAACAAATTTCTGTCCCGGTTTTTAAATACCATTCTGCAGTATTAGTGTGAGCTGCCCTGTGAAATCTATTTAAGTAATCCTGCTGACAGCTGTTTTCCTCAGCCCTTGATTCACTGCTCATCTGGTGACTGCCGATTGCCCTTACTGCCACACTGGCATTTCTCTGTTTCCATGGCACTGCTTTGCATATGGAAGCAGTGCTGGAGCCTGTGCTGAGCGCGTTTTTTCTGTGTTAATTGTACTCATCTGGGATTGAGATATCAGGTCAACTGGTTAAATGAATTTTGCCAGAAATGAGGTATGAATCAGTAACTTCAATTTCTCAGAAGCCTGATGCTGGGGACTGAAGCCTTGCTGCGATATCTATGAAAAATGAAAAAGTAGTTTTGTCTTACTACAAGCTTTGCTTTGCTCTTTCCTACGGTTTTGGGAATTAAACTCTAAGGTTAGGGTAATACTTTAAAGAATCCTGATGATTTAGAAGATGAAATTCCTATTTTAAAAGTGATTATCCCCCACTCAGTGGTTTAGAGTCCTAAGTTTCAATTTCAGAAATCCATTCGAGGGCACAAAGCTGTAAGTGTTGGCTCTGGCACTTTGATGAGAACGGTTGCTGTGCTGGTGGGCACATGCAGCAGACAGGAGGGGATTAAAACTTACTAAGTGTAGAGAGTTATTTGCCATGGATGTTTTGTGGCTTGTAAGTGTATACCAGATCTGTAAAGATTTGTAAAAACGGATAACTGCCTGACTATTTTATGTGGGTGTACACACACTTTCACTTACACTTTCCAATTAAACAAACAACAAAACAAAACACAGATAACTTGAAGTGACATAAAAAGATTGTTCAGTCAGGAAGCCAAAAGCTTAGAAATGCCAGAAGTTGAAGTATTTGAGGCTTCTTGCATGCGTGCATTATGTTACAGTCTTTTAATGGTATGTTTCTGCGTTAGCTTTTCAGTGGGTTCTACCCCATTCAAAGCAGCAGGTTTATTGAATGGGCAGAGAGTACATGATACCTTGTTTTCAAGTTTTGCATAGACTACAGCAACGTTCGTTGTCTTGTGCTATGGTATATGGTATATGGCACACCTCGCTGTGGTACTGAGGAGAACTGCCACAAAGAATTGATCGCTCTTTACTGTACCGCTGCCATGCAGAAGTTTTTACCTCCGTTGCATATTAACGAAGTAGGGCACAGAGTAAGGAGGCAGAATGTATCCCTTGACATGTAGGTAAAATTACTTTACTGGCTTCTTGAAATTAGGCAGCATTTTGTATGTTCCAGGCACAGCTCCCATCAGTTTTGATTGGAACTAAAAGTGCTGGCCCTGCAGCAAATCAGCCTTACAGGTTTCCACTACACATCCTCTCCCTTTCCCCAGAAATGGGAATGCATCATCAACAGCCTTTTGTGCAAGGTGAAAAATACACCCCACTCTGAAGTTTCTAGGGCAGTTGGCACCCAGTCTGTGGGGCTCTGATGTGCTGAAAACCTGTGTCTTCGTGACCGTGTCCCCTGCAGTTCTCCATGCAGTAGTAAGCTGAGCTGCCATATGATTCTTTCCCATGGATGATGTGACACTCGCTTTCCTAAACGTGGGGGAGACCGAGGTAGCATTGGAGAGGAGCAGTGCTCAGGGAGGCTAATGTATGTCCCTCTTGTGGGGAGGACTGGGTACAAGCCAAACGAGAAATGGATTCTTCGTATGTGCCCATCGTGCTACAGCTCACCGAGGTTATGTGAGGGTTGTGTGTGTCGATGGAAGGGCCTTGGGGACCAGCCCCTGCCAGCTGGATTGAAATAGCTTGGTTCTGGAGTCTTGGCCTGACATCTAGAAACTCTGGAGAAAAGAGGACTGCTGAGAGCAAAACTGAAGAGGTTTCAACCACAAGACTTTTGCTTGTCCTCCTGCATTTCCTAGATTCGTTTACCTGTTTTCTTTCAATTCCCCTAAAAAACAGAGCAGAGACCAGCAGGCAGTGGCCTCTGTCACCACTCACCCTGTAGTTGTTCTTCCTGTTGTTCATCCCCTGGGCAAAGGGGTCTTTTTTGGCACAGCTCTGCTGGACGAAGCCTCCAACGCAACATGTGCCTCTTGGGCTGGGTGAAGCAAAGACACAGGGATGTGCTACTATAGGATTTATGGGATGGAGACTGGAGGGAGGGAAATCTTTACCATGGAAATGAGTGTTCAGAGTTACCAAAAAAAAAAAAAGAATTATTAGAGAAATGAGTAAGTAATATTCTCGAGTCAAAAGTACTATTTTTGCTTTAAAAATATATTTAAAAAAAGGCAGTTGAGATGCCTTGTTCTCCTTGTGAAGGTACCCTATAGATATAGTCCACTTAATTGCAATGTGCTTAATTGAGACAGCCACTTTTACTGGGACATCTCCCAGGGAACTATCTTAGCCTAATGATCATCAATGCCAATGGTTGTTGCCGAATCAGGTCAGTGCCATAAATCCCACTTAAGAAGAATTGTGTTCAGTGAGTATCAAGTGATTAAACACTGTTTAAAGAAGTGTTAAATAAGTGTGGGATGCCACATTTAAACACAGGGAAAACCAAAATAAAATGGCAAGCAATATGTGTGAATATCAAAAATAGTTAGTGCTATCTCTGTCCTTTCTTTTAATTGAGTAAAGGACTTTATCTGAGTCTCAAATCTCATTTGGAATTTTTCATCTTTCATCACGGGGCAGTTGGTCCTGCGAATGAAAGCCACCTGGATGCTTATGGAATTGGTGCTAGCTCTTCACTGCGCCAGTTTAGGTTTGCCACTCATGTAGGACTTCCCAAAGATTCTTAATACCGCAGGAATTTGTATATGTTCTGGGATTGTTTTTTTGGGGAGTGAGGGGTGTTGTTTAGTAACAAGGCTGTAAAAGAGAGTGATAGAGATGCTGTTGCGGTAGCTGAATCTTTCTGCAGCTAGTGCTTTAAAAGTCTTCAGATAATGCAGGAAGCCAGTAGGGTGTAGGGCTGGTGTGGACTGCCAGAGCACTTGTGATCCATATGTTCTGCTTTTATCTCCTCGTCCTGAATCCAAACAGAAGTAGTTGTCCACCTTTGTCTCTCTCTAGAAATACAAGCTGGCCAGAAGTGCACCTCTTTTTTACCCCTTAATGGGGAGGTGTTTTTGTATCAGGATTCTGCTGTGCAAGTTGAGTTCTCCAAAATTATCTGATTATACATCCTATAATCCCTATTGATTTATAACAAGATACGATTCTGATATATTTTGTGAGCATGCTGTTCTAAATTAAATTTGGGAGAGAAGCTTAGTCAGCTCTCTCTGTAAAGGTTAAGAACAAGAGGTGTGTATATTCAATATTTGATAGGAATCCTATGGCATTGAACTGAATCCTCTGGAGTGTGGGGAACTTCATAGCAGCCCTGGAGGCAATGTGCCTGTCTCTCCATGTGCATCTAAACCAGCTACCCACAGCTGCCTTTCTTCATCTTAGTCTCTTTTCTGAGTGTTTTCATGGTCCTAATTGCTCTAATGTTTTGTTTGCAGACTTCTAGGTTTTCACAGTTGTTTTCCTAGCAACCATGCCAGCCTTGAGAGTAGGCATTTTGCGGTTGTTCAATAGGAGTACAGGAAGAATCTTTGGAATTATGAGGGGAAAGTTCACTGTTGCTTCAAGTTGAGAAGGGAATATTTTATTATTATTATTTTGACATTGGGTTAGATTCTGGTGCAAACCAACTGCAGTGCAAGGAAGTACCAACTCTCCTGCCTTGATACAGTTCCTGCTACTTATTAGTCGGCGCCTGTAGCTCTAATTGGTCCTTTCATGGAAGTTTATTTTACCTTTGAGTCTGGTTTTATGTTCTCTTTGGTCTTCAATAATATAGTGACTTCAGAAGATAGATGAAATTTTTCATCTTTTACTCCAGAACAATTTATATGCATCAAATCTTTCCGCTGTTGCAGAATAACTTTTTCTTAAATTCATAAAAAATTCATTTGAAAATTGGTTTAAGATTTGGCAAACTTTTTTTTTTAGCTACACTATAACTCATATTGATGTTCACAAAAAAAGCAAATAAACAAAACACAACACCTTTCCTACCTCCTTAGCAGCTCATTCCACACAGTAATTTAATGGATCATTAGGAGTTTTAAATAGAAGTAGCTCTGTATTTTGTTACACAGCAAGCCTGGTGTCACAAGATATTTTGGACCTCACAGGAAGCATGGCTAGCATTTACTTTTGCTGTGCTTCTCTAGCTTTGCAGTGTACAGCCACCAGATGCGAAGGGACAGGTTGTAATAAATCTTTAATAAGAGACTTATTTAATATTTCAGAACTCAAAACTTGCATAGGAATGGGAGAGAGATTACTGCCACATATTCACAGTTTGAGGTATGTTCCTGAACTGGGTGAATTTCCATTCTGGCACAAAAATGAAATCTCTGTTTCAAGTGTTCTTGTAAAATACCAAGTTGTGCAGCTTCTTTGGATATATCTTTAAAAAAATTGTGTTATTTTTATTTCATTTGTACATACAAAGTTCCAAATGAGCATATAATTTAGTCCTTACTCTGGAAAAACAAGCAGGCAAGCTCTTAAATGACAAAGCGAAGTCTGGAATGGAAGGAGATATTTTCATCCTGTAATGGTGAGTCTGAAACAGTGCAAGTTAGTGGTCTGGTGGCAATCCTACCACGGGTTTAGCAAAGGCAGAAAATGAATATTCATCTCAGAATCTTAGTCTGGTGCTGTAGGTACAAACCGAGCTTTCCTGTTTAACAGAAGATCGATGGGAGTTAAGGATGCGAGCGCTCCAGAGAAGACCTTGTCTCCTGGCCAGTTTTGCAGCCAGCCAGTTACTGCTCAGCAGTTACAGCCGCAGAAGGAGAGGCCATCGTTCATCTTTGGGTTTTCATGCCGTTGTCTTATCCATGGGGGCTGGCTGCCACGGCTCGCAAGCCAAGCAACTTCCTTGCCAAGCTTTTAAGTGGCACTCTGTCTTTCCCATCCATGCTAGCACTCCTAAAGCGGGCATCCTTTGCCTTCATCTCTCTGTTTACGCCACAGCCCAACACGCCTCAGACTCTCCTGGAGCATAGGAAGGACGCTTGCAAAACTTTCCACTACATACAGGCAGCCTCTTATTTTTGTCTTCTCTCTTATTCCCCAGTAGTGTAGTTTCTCCGTTCCTTCTGCTGTGGCCTGTATCTTGTCTAGCAGAAAGTTGTTCACGTCTGCTCCAATGTAACGCGATTGTTCTTTACTCATCACGTCAGAATACTTCTTTCCCCGTTAGGTGCTGCAGTGTTTGCATATAACAGGAGTAGGCTGGGTTAAACCTATTGCATTCATTGATTATGAGATAACCACCAAGGGGCTGTATTACAGGAGAGGTGAGGTTGTGGGAAAGGCAGCACAACTCTCTGAACTTGGCTGCGTTATTTGCACAAACCACAAAATAACCTCTTTAAATATGCAAAAAGGTCAGGGATATAATGGAAGGATTTTGCTACCTGGGTGCTAGAGGCTGTGTTCCATTAAGAAGGAAATAAACGGGGAGGTATGTGAGTGCAGCTAGCCTTGGCTTGCTTCCAGAGTCAAAACATGTGTGAACTGGCAAAGGAGAGAGCAGTGCTAGTAATTTGGAGAATAATGACTGAGGATGTGAGACTGGAAGTGAAACAGCTGCAATGGAGCTAACAGAAAAGTTTAAGTGAGGGGATGTCAAATTGGGAAACTTGGGAGAGAGAAATGTATATTAATACCAAATTCTTCTACATCGGTGTTAGCGTAGCTCACTGCTAGATGTCGAGTTCTTTGAAAAATTTGGCTACTTTTGTTTCTTGGTTGTTTTTTTTTCTTCCCTCCCCCCAAATGAGAACTGGGCCCTTTTTGAAGTTTTGGTCCCAATGGTGAGTATTGAATGCCTTCCAAGTGCTGGCCTGGGAGGGATCAAAATTTTGCAGTTTATTCCAATTTATTCTTTCTGTGGCAGCAGCCATCTTTGAGGCATAGCTGGCTGGCTTTATTCCTTCCCGTCACGCTGGTATGGCTGCCTTTCTGTATTAATGGCTGTCTTGCCTTATGACTTACTTTAAGAGCTTTGTTGCGCTGTTGTTTGGTTACCATATTAGAAGGCTGATGCTGTTCAGTTAACCCAAAGATCAAAACCTATTTTTGCCTGGCCTTTCTCCTTGGATTATTTATTTTTTTTTTTTAGCTTGAGGAATCCAGCAGGAAGCATACTCTCATTGACAGAGATGTAATCCTCATAGCAGTCTCCTGCTTCTGGAACAGGAGAGAGGTGATTAAGGGGCTGGTTAGCTCAGTCGGTTAGAGCGTGATGCTGATAACACCAAGGTTGCGGGTTCGATCCCCGTTCGGTCCCCCTGTGTTGCTTGAGAGGCGTCCCTGTCCATGACAGGGAGGTTGGATTAAATGTTCTCTAAGATCCCTTCCAGCCTAGGCCGTTCTGTGATTCTATGATTCTCAGGTTTGCCCCCATGGCCTGCCAGCAGTGACTGGACATGAAACAACTGCAGACCAAGAGCTCTCCCATCTACAGCAGCACCAGGCTCCTGCTCATGTCAGGTTAGGCAAGAGAAGGTGAGATTTACAGCTGCACCGGTCAGTGAGTCAAACCGGCACCAAAATCACCATTTTCGGAAGACTTCACTGTGCTTTGGGCAGACTCTTTGAAAAGAATCTTCAAGTGGGTGCTGAGCTGTTCTGAAAGTCAGAGTACGTTATAGGTTCCTCAGCATCTTGTCACAGGGAAGATACTTGGTAATGTTTTTGGAAAACAGTATTCTTTATATACTTGATGTTCTAAGCCTTGTCTATTTTTGTACCAAGCTTTTGCTTGTAGCTTCTTAGAAATATTTTGAATGCTCGTTACGTTTTCAGTTTGGTGCATCCTGGTAAGCAGAAATGCAGAGATGATTGCACTAACAGCTAGCAGCGTAACATCAGTGTGGTACGTGGCCATCAACTGAGTTGTTCTTCTCTGAACAGTGTGCTGAATCCAATGCTGGCTTTTGTCTTCTGGATGAAACCCCTCCTTTTTGTCAAGGAAAGAAAATTGTTGACTTGCACTGGTGAATTTAATTGCCTTTGATAGAATAGTTGCAGCTCTGTTTTCTTGCCAAGATGCCTTTTTTTTGCATATGATTTATAAACTGAAAGCTGAGTTAATCAACTGGAGATGGTCTTGGGGAGTATCCATATCACAAGGGAGGGAAGGCTTGTGGCAGAACAGAGCTGAAACCTGGTCTTTCTGCTGACAGTGCTGCATTTGGAGAGTGCAGGAGCAAAGGCTTGGGGTAAAACTGAGAAAAGAGTTTTCTGGGCTCTAAGTGAGAATTGTGAGAAGGCAGTAGCAGAAAGACTCACTGCTGGAACTGGTGGTCAGGAATCACTTTGTAAGGCACAGATTCACGTTCACTGCATTTTAACCTAAAGTGGAGAAGATTTGAACAGCTTGGTACATATAACTGTGTAGATGCAAGGAAAGAAAACTGCAAGGAAGGTAAACTGCAGATAGATATCAACTCTCTCTTTGGTGGATCCTTAATGTTCTGCCTTCCAGAGAGCCTTTTCATACTTCTGGTAGCATGTGTAGCTTATTCTTAGCTGTGGAACACCAGAATTGGGAGTCTGATGTCACTATCTCTGTGTTTCTTTCTGTATTCAGCTTCCTACTTTTTCAGATCTGTTTCCATCCTGTCTGTCTTCAGATACTTCTTATTAAAATAATTCCTTGTGAAGTGACAGGCAAACAGAGACCTGAAAAAGGAAGCAGGCAAGCTGAGGATGACTGAAGGTGCTGATAAAAGGCAATCAGCTGGAGAGAGCAAAGCATGAGGCATCGCATGCGATCTATCTGGCGTGTACCTAATTAGTATGTGCCTTCAGGCATGCAGCCGGGCAACAGCTTCGAAGTTCACTGAGCAAGTTCACTTGGTTTCTCTGCACTGCTTTTCACACACAGGAGGAAAAGGTGAAAAAAATATTCCCTAGGATGAGCAGTAGGACCCTGAAAGGTGATGTAGAAAACAGAAAGGCTGGACTGGAGTAGTGAAGCAGATAATAAGGTAATTAGAACTGTGAAAAGCCGAAAAAGCGCTAGACCAATGATGAATTGCATCACCAAATGCTACAGGAGATGGACAAGGAACTAGAGCAGCCTCCCCAAATGAACTTTTGACATGTAATCCTCATTAACAGAAGTTTCCTGTATGCCACAGGAAGGGTTTCTGTCCCTTTTGAAATGCAGAGCTTCCAAAGGGCTGGAGGGAGGCTGGCATAATGTATGCAGTTTATAAGGAAAACAAGGGGTAAAAATAATATGAGGAAAACGAGAGAGGGATGAAGTTGCTTGAAGTTAGTGACAAGGTTGGTTTGCCAGGAGTGGTAGAGCTGCCATGGAAGTAGCTAAAAGTCAACATTTAAGTAAAAAATATTTTCATTCCAAACCTATATCCAGTTGGCAGCTATTCAATTAGCATCAGTGTAATTTGTGTTCTTGTGAGTAGGGTCTGTTTTGCAGTGTGTTTGCGTTGCACCCAGCCAAAGACAGCACTGAGCATGGCATTTGGGTTTCCAGGCACTGCTGTGGTACAAATAATAACAGTCCTATCCATCCTTGCTGCTTTTCTTGACGTACTTTTGGTTTGATGCAACATGCCCTTCCTTCCCATCACCTTGCCATTATTTAGTATAAAAACAACAACAAAAAAAGCTATAAAAGAAACTCAGCAAAAGTTATCTCTGGAGATGCTGTAACTTGCTGCCCTTAACCAACAACGGAACACAGGAGTCCTTTGTTGGAGTCAGATCCATAATTAGTGTTTGCCTTCCCTAAAAATACTTTGCGTTAAAATATATCAGCTGCAGAACTTATGTAGAGGAGAGTGGTGTTTTTCATTATTTTTGATTTTTTCTTGTCAATGAATGCTTGAAACTAATCAGGTTGTTCCTGTGTGGAAAAAGACAGACAGATTCTTTACCATTTTTTTTAAGTACTGCATTTTATTTTCCATATATTCAGAAGATGAGCACCACATTATATAAAAATGCAAGACTGCTACACGTGAGCGCTCTGCACCTACCCCACATATGCACATTACTTCTTTTGTCAGTACCTTCTGAGAATTTTCAGAGTGTGCTTAAGAATACATATGAAGATAACCCTAAAAGTGGAGTAAGGACAACATGTAGATATTTCCTATTGACATGAGACATTTCCATATGAAAATGCCCTCATGGATGTACATTCTTTTCTCCTGAGTTGATTTGGTAAAATTGTCCTTAGTCTCTTTTGAAAATACCAGATACCTTCCATGAGGCAGAATGAGTGAAAGGCTTTTCTTTCTAGTGTTAAAAAAGTTGCTTCTACTTCATTAAGATGAATGGAAAGACTCCCATTGATTTCAGTGAAGTTGAATCAGGCTCATATCCTCAATTTAATGAAAACTATTATCCACATGACTCTCATTAACTCTGTTTGCAAAACAGACAGCAAGATATGACTCCACATTTCTTCCGAGACGTACTACCGTGATGATGATGATGATCGTGATGATGATTATCCCGTAGAGCAGACAAATGTACCTTGTATTTCACAAGAGGATCATTTACTGCCTGAATTTTGCCATGTGTTTTTTTTCCCTGTTACACCTGCTTTCCGCCTATATTTGGTTCATGCAGCGAAGGCATCTTTGGGGTGGCTGCTCTGGAGCACCCATGTGAAAATACAGATGATGAGATATTAATGCAGCTGTCGTTTCGTGGGTCTGAGCATCTCCCTGATGAAGGGCTCTGCTGCTCTAAGTTGTGGTGAAAGGCAAATTAGTGACCTGCTGGATTTTATTTGGAATGTTTTCTTACCAGAAGAGTGACCAATGTGCACTTTTGGGAAAGCTGCTATAATACTTCATTGTGATTTTGATTTAGCGTTAGGAAGTCTCATTTCCTTACACTTTTTTTAACCTTGAAAACCCATTTACAAATTGTGACTCTCAGTAGGAGGGCAAGATGCCAAGGCATAATCGACTAACACAAAAGAAATGAAATTTGGGCAGGAAATATGAAGAAACTAGTCTTATTGAAATCAGTGTGCAATCCCCCCTGATGTCAGAGGTGCTGTTATTTTTACTGTTGGTTTCACCTGTTTCTTCTGAAGCTCATAGATCCTATGAAATTATAGTATGGCCCAAGCCTCATTGTGTTTGGCATTTTGTTTAAAGTTCTAATCCCGTAATTATGTAATAGGTTTTTGCTTGTTTTGAGAAAGGAAGTTTCTTGACATTGTAGGCTAAAAGAAAACTTTAAATATTTTTTTAAGAAAGATCAAGAGCAAATACCAGAGAAGCTTAAATGCATATTTTTTTTTCAAAAAAAATTCATATAATATACAAACTTTTTAAAAGATTTTCTTGGGTTGCTGGACACAACTATAAAATACAAGGTGTCACATAAATGAAGCCCTAGATGTGGTTTTTTTGGTGATGGGAGAGAATACTCAAAATATATTTTTTTCTGATTTTGCAGCTAATAAGTGGGACATTTAAAAGATGTGACTTGCCCACTTTAAATACTTACAATTCAAATAGGATTAAATGTCTTTGAGGATGGCAGCATCAGCCAACACTGTAGGTCTACTAAGCTCAGGCTTTGCAGGCAGACACACATGCAGAAACCCCACTGGTGTGTTTTTTTGGCTGACGGATCTCTTAAGTGTCACAGGATTTCTCAAGGGACAAGATACGATGTGGGTTGCATGTCTCCATTTATTATTTTGAAGTGGTTGCCAAATGTTCTCTTCAAAGCTGAGGAATTTTTGAAGAAATTTTATGCTTGCTTCTTTGGGTTTTTAAAAAAACTTTTTTTTTTTAAATGTTGATTTCCTCTTGCATTTTTGGTTGGTTTTGGATCTTCTGGTGTGTGTGTGTGAAGAGGAATGGGTTTGGAGGAGTGGAAGGAGGTTGTTTATTTTTCTTTTTTTACCACAAAAAGAAATAACTTCCTCTTCTCCCTTGTGGCTAAACAAGCAGCTATCAAAGGCTAGGACAAGTCAAAGCTGGTGGTCCGTGACATTCAAAACCAAAACAACGTAGTGTCGCATGCGTGTTTTTTGCCACATAGGCAATGTAAAATCAACTCCCAAATTATTTTGGTTCGCCTTGTTGTGGGAGGACTAACATAATTCAAGTAAAGTACTAAAGACAAGCTCAGATAGCTGGTTTGTGAGGGAATAGCTACTCCTTCTGCAAAATGGCAACTGGAAGGAAACGAGCTGCTTTAGAGAAGCAGAAAGGAGAAAACAGGGTTAATTCTTTTCTCCTAGAAAATGTCCAGTCGGCATTACATGAGAGAATCTCGCTAAGATCTTTATTTAAAATAGGAATTTGCTTTTTCCTTGCCCTGCTTGTTTTCTAAGTGAAAAGTTTTGAAATAAACTTCATTTTCTTTGCACTCCAAACCCCGCAACGGTACATAGAAACTGCAGGAGAGGGCAGGAATGGGAAATTGCCTTTCAAGAGCCTTGCCTTGCCATCTCTTGCTCAAATGTGCTGGTCAGTTAAAAGACGTGCTTGCTACACCTTAATGTGTAAGGACATGCAAAATAAACTGGAGGCAGAGTGAGCATCCTGAGCGTGAAATAACTGTATGTGGGGGTTTGGTGAGAGAGGAAGATTTTATTTGCGCGCAGGGTTATTTATGAAATCCTACCTTGCGTACGTATCCAGGACGGGCTTTGGTGCAGCCAAAATTGCTGGCAGAGAGCATTACTGCAGTGTATCGAGTGACATGAGCAGTTGCCAGCAAATCTGTTTGGCTGCTGTAGCTGCTTAAAAGTGAAATTGAACCTCAGAGCATCACCATCCAAATGGAAACTCTACAGCTGCATAAGAGTCTTCTTTTGGAGAAAAAACAAAAAGAATCCACAGCAAAAGCACCCCACCACAACAGTGCTATTGCTGCTGAGGGGACCTTCCATGTTCTTGCGGGACAGGAACCTTTCTGCCCCTCTGAGAACAGCTACTGCTAGCCTGCCCGCTTACACTTGATAGTCCAGAACTGGGAATATTAAGAGGGAGAGGAAACTACAGAAAGGTAGCGGCAGTTAAGTGGAAGCAAGAACTTCAGATTGCGAGCTGCGACGTTGTACGCTCCCACATGTCGCTCTACAGAGTGCTGGGCTGTTACTTTCAACAAATATCTGTTTCTGAAATTCCCATGTAGCCTTTGGAGGTCTTTTAGACAGGCTGTCATCGTGTCTAGTATTAAATTATGTAAATATATGCTTAGTATTATGCTTATGCTTCGTGCTGACTTTTAACAGTTCTGTTTAAGAGGAGAACAGCCCCGAAAGTAACGCTTTTATTCTGCTGCTGACTTTGGAGCAGATTTTAACAAATAACGGGAATGGAAATCAGGTCTTAAAATTCCTTTTCCTTCTTGCCTACCACTGTGCACTTGGAGCCTTGTTCTGTATTAGCAGTTTATTGAGGGGAAGGCATCTGTTAGCTGTGGCAATTAGCTACGGTAATGACTTCTAGCTTTCCGCTTAAGGAGCGGCTGAAAGTGTTGGCTGAACAGCTTTGAAAATTCAAACCTGAGGGAGTCTACCGGGATTTAGCACTCTTCTCATGGCTGTTCTTGTACATGGAAAAAGCTGGTGCTTGGCCACTGCTTGTAGGTGATGCCTTTCACCTACACAGGAGCTGAATCTATCGCCCAGTGTGGTGTGGGGCCAGGGGACACCAGGGAGCAGCAGTCAGGAGCTCGGGGAAGAAGAGGCCCAGCACCTCCTGCATCCCATGCCAGCGGGTCAGGGTTAGGTGGATCAGGTGATGCTACATGCAGCAGGCGTGGAGGAGAAGTGCATGTTTGTCTTCTGGCTGTTGGTTTGATGGGTTGTAAAAGTGTGTCACACAGTCAAATTTGTAAATGCACAAAAAACTCCATATAGACAAGCAGTGGCATGGCAGGGTTAGGAAATGGTGAGCTTGAGGAGGAGATGCCAAGGATAAAGACCTCTGGAGCGATGAGACGAAAGAGGTGAAGGGCTGAAACAAGCTACGATTGTTTAACCTTTTCCTTTTTTTTTTTTTTCTCAAACAAATTCAGAGACTTCTTAACTGCAGATAGCAAAATTAAATGAAAGGAAACAATGGGCTCTACAAGCTCAGCATGCCAACAGCAGCCTGCACAAATGCTTGTCTTTCCAGATTGTGTGAACTTCTATTTCTCCCATTGGAGTGAGATTGGGATCATCAGGTTATGTTGCCTGTGGAAGCAGGGACAAGGACTGGTGGGTGCTTTTGGGTGAGCTTTGAAGCATAACAGGCAGGCTGTGGGTGTGCAGTGGCTCCTTTCCCTGAGAATCTGTGAGCTGACCTGCCTGCCTGGAGGAGCTGTCTTGCAGCCTGATTTAGCAGGAACATCAACCTGGTTCTGCCATGGCTAGAGGAGCTGCTCAGACTCAGCATCGGTGAGACTCAGGTGAATAAACTATTAGTACGTTCCCGTCCATCACTTGTTAAGTTAGGAGAAGCAGAACTTACACAGGATTTGTTGAGGAATCTGTAGCTACACTTGTCCATTCCCCTGTTTGCTGAGGAGCAATTTTTAGTTCTGGTTTTGATTCCCATAGTTCCTGCATGAACACTGCATGAGGTACTGAACTCTGCTGCCACTCTTGATTGTGTAGCAGTGGCAAAGTTATTTGTGTTGTGGTGTGTCACCCTGCAACGGTTTGCTCGAGAATTGCAAAAACTGGGCATTATCTGACCCTTCATTTTTGAAAGGGATGCACAAAGAAAAGTGTTAAAATAGGGTTTGAAAGTTATCCTTTGCTTTTTGTCAGAGGTACATTTCAGAACAGAATGCATGCATTTATACTATATTTAGTGTGCAGCAAAATTACATTGCTGAAGCTTTTTTGGGGGTGGCTGTCGTTATTCATTTACAGTAATTTTATTGCTATGCTGGCTTAGGAAGAGATGTTCAAAGTGCAGCTTTGCCAAAGCTCCGCTGTCCTCCAAGAGTCCTAGCAGGATGGATAATTCATACAAGCTCATGTCTCAGGGGAATTATTCTTGGCCGCCTTCCTCCATTAGCGCTGCTAGTACTTACACCATTTAGCTGAGTGACTCCCACACTCGGTGCATTTGCAAATTCCAGCCTGAAGCTTACTCTTATCACTAGCTGGAAGATGCTCGCAAAAAGGAGCGTGTCATGAGTGAGAGCAAGGGAGATGCATCAAGACGTGGTTACTTGCAAAGAGCCCCAGAAGCGAGTACAGGTGGAACGTATTTCATGTTGGGTATTTGATACTGAAACTGCTTTGCTTTACCTCCGCCCCTCCTTCTCACTTTTCCGTAGAAAAAGTTGTGGCTGTCGTAGAAGAGAGAAGTACGGATGTAGCTGGGTAATAAACTGCCTAATCTGCCCTCACCTGATCACAGGGAAAGTTCAGGGCCTGTGGCCGTTAGATGGATTCTTCATATGACAAACTGTATCAGTGTATTTTAAGTTTGTCACCCGGCTGAAATGTCATGTCTAGGATTTGTCAGCTGTAAATCCAGAACCTCCTGCCCAGCTGAATTGAGTCAAGCTGAGTTTAACTTTCAAACTGTAACTTTTAGAGGCAGCAGGTCCATGCTTATGTCAGGTCCTCTGATGGCAGCTGGTGCTGTCCCCAGCTCTGCTGTCCCTGTCACCCTGGAGCAGAGAACAGGCTTTTTCTTCTGGGGCTCCTGGTTCTAGCAGGTGGCTGAGACTCATAGACTTTGTCTTCCTGGTCTGGAAAGGAAAAAGGGATTTGTTTGTAGGTATATGTATTTAAACTTTTTTTTTTATTTAAAAGGATGACATCACTTTTTAAGGAATTTCTTTCAGCTTCATCCAAAACCCTTGTGTTGTTTTTTTTTTAAGAAGTAATGCCTTAAAGATTATTAATGTTATTTAGGTGAATTTTTTTTTCCCCATTGATATTTGTTTGGGATTTTTCACTGAAGAAGTCCTGGGAGTGAATAACAAAACAGTGAGTGTTCTGCCCACCACCTATGCTCCTGTCTCTCCTAGTTCTCACTTGTCCAGGATCATTTCCAAACCGGGAGTGACTTTGCCTTTTGAAGGCAAAGTTGTTCCTGCAGGGCTGTGCTCTGTGTGTGTGCGCAGTGTGTGTGTACCAGCACCATCCTGGCACTGGCGCTGCACTGAGCTGCTCGGAGCAAATACACTGACAAGGCAAAGGAGAGTTCCCATGAGCTTCCCCCCTCCCCATTGAAGGTCTCGGGTATTATTTGCCAGTTACATTTCTTTTCCCTGAGCAAGATCTCTGATGTTGGTCCTGTACTGCATGCTGGTATAAGTCGAGTTTTGCAAGCCTGGGACCAGGGAGCTGCTGGTCACTATAGAAAAACAAAAGATGTTGCATAACTGAAGGAAACATCAGAAAAGGGTCTCTAGCCCAAAGAGAAGGGTTTTTTTAGTGCTAGCTTACCTTGTTATACTCAAAGAGGTATGTTGCAGAAGTGCTGTTAGGAATGTATTTTCATACTGACTGGTATTATTTTTTCTGTATCTTACATCTGCCTCGCTTTGCTAAATGAACTCGGAATAATTATGTGGTGAAGTCCTATCTGGATTTCACAGCCAGACAGCGATCTCGCAGCAGAAACACATACAGACACAAAAGCATAATTGTAAATAATGGATATTGACTGGATCTGCCAAAAGTTGCAATAAAAAAGTTTTGCATTAGGTCAATTGTTCCTGGAATATAGATGAAAAGAAAGGAATCCAGCCACATGCAGTATAATTTGAGCTACTGTACATCAACATTTGCCAAATAGACCTTTTTTGTTTTAATTTTTTTTTCCCTTCATGGAGCTCATATCAATCTCAAAGGTAAGGATACGCTTTTGAAAGCCTTCAAGCACCACAGCCAGCACTTCTGTGTGCCACAGAAGTCCTGGTTGCATGTATTGATATTTTTGAAAAATAATACAGCATGGGGTAATGCAGATAACCAAGCTAACACTTCCTGCTCATTCTTCTTCTGGAAATCACTGCTTTGGTTTTACTGACTGTTGTTGATCAGGGCTTGTATGTTGCCCAGGAGGTTGCATCTGAGTAGAGTAGGCAGCCACAGTAAGGAGAGGACCTCACCATGGTGGAGCTCTGTTGAATTCTGCAGTAGCTGGGGTAGGGATGCTTTTCCCCTTCACGTCTCTGTAACGCGGTGTGGTCCTACAGCCAGTCCTTTTCCATGACAACTGTAGCCCAAAGACCTGACCACTCCCAGCTGCTGGCTGAGGCTGAATTACAGGGTGGAATCAGAAGGTTTGCTAATGGGAAGTTATCTTGTTATTTTTTAGATAGGAATCGGCCTCCGGCTTCTGCTCAAACTCTTGATGCCGAAGGAGAATAAAACACGAAGGAGTCTCCCTGCCTGTGCTATGGATTAAGGCTAGCATGATCTGCAGGTGGTTTTGCAAATGTTTATTTCAGTCCTTGGAGAATAAGTATGAAATGGAGATCACGGGATCACGGTCTGATTTATATATAAAATTTCTCTTATGTACTCCTGTGAAGCTGCAGAGCTAATTATAGATAACTATAAATATGCTATTGGGAACCTTTTAAACATTTATTTTAGTGCTTTTGAGGAAGCCAATACTAAGTTGAGTAGACTGTGGTGAATTATTGACCTAACAAATTATAACCATGGATTACAGTGTGGTATTGACATTACAGATTGTACTGTCGACTTTAGAGGTCATTATAGCATTTAATTCGGGGCATGCTGAACTTTGAGATTTGCATTGGGTGGGATATTGACTCCATAATATATGAGACATGTTAACCCGCATAGCAGACAATTGTTAAAATGTCTTCCATAAAAGCCATAGAAATTACATAATAAATTAAAATCAGAAATTTTTCGATCTCCTTGTGCTTAGAGAGCTTTAAATGGAGATGTATGAAAGCCTGTGGTGAGTGGCAGTTACTACCATAATCATTAGAAATAAATCCATTTTTCTACCTGGTGTTGGAAACAAGTTTTGTTGTTGCTGTTGTTTTTCCCATGAAACCCTTTTTGCAGCAGCTGCCAAATGCAGGAACCTGCTAAGACAGTCCTGGGGAGGATTTCTGTATTCCAGGGAAATTCTAGGAATATTTCTGTAGCCAAAATAAAGGGTAATTCTCTGGCTATTTCCAAAGTTTCCTTTTCAAATCCATTCAGGAAGCAAGGCTTTTATGTTCCTTCCTGCTCCCTGGTGTTTAGTTTACCTTGGATTCTGATGGAGCAAGAAACCTCTTAAGAAACAAAAATGATCTGGCAGTAGAGGATGTTGAGAAATATTCTCTACATTGCTGTTCTAATTCCTTCGGTTTTATTGCTGGGGAAAAGGATGATGTGCAGATTCCTGTTGCTGTATGGCAAGAACAGAAAAAACAAAGAAATTTCCTCAGTACTTATGAAATGGCGTTGATATATCCAGCTTGCAGTTCTATTTAACTTTGAATTTTGGAAAGGGGGGAACTATATACCATCAATGAAATAATAATATTACATTATTTAGGCATTTGCTTGATAATGGATCATTCAAAATCTTCTGAGAATCACAGATGAGCAATAATTTATGAGATGATCGAATGTAGATACTATATTAGAGGCAATAAAAGTCTAGGTAATTTGATTTATTTGGTGAAGGTTAGACACACTACTCAAATATTGATAGGATCTCTCTGAAGCACAAATTTGTTTGTAAAACTCATAACAAAACCGATTCAAAATAATGAAAGGGGAAAAAAAAAACTTTCAACATTTTCTGCTGGTGCTAAAACAGGTCTGATTTTAAACATTTGGGCTTTCACAACACCTGGTGGTCTTTGTTCTTCCTTCAGGGTTGTAATGGCAAGGATATACTGGAGCGTGTAAAATAGAGTGCCAGAGAGTTCTGCCATCTTGGGCACGTACTTGTTCAATAAATTAATCTCATATTTGATAGTGCATCTTAATTTGGTTTGCTGCTGCTGTAATTGGCCTAGGTCTGCTTATCCGTAAGGGTGGTTGCAATTGTAATTTAAGACTAATTCCAAGTTTAATAGAAACCCTCAGCTCTTTGATCTTTTTTAATTGGCTATGTTATTCTGTTTTCCTTTAATTGAGGCGGTTAATAATCCCTTTGAAAAGACTGAGACTACCGAGAAAGATAAAGTCTCTACCAGTGTGAATAAAAGAACAGATCTTTTAAAGGACAGATAAACACCATTAGAATTTAAGAGGCCCTTCTGTATTGAAAAAGGTGACTTCTGATCTGGACTGAGATGTAAAGCTGGATTTTCAGAGAAATTAAAGCTATTTTGGCAAATTTTTGAGAAAGGAAGATTGTATTTGCTTTAGGAAAGGAAACTTCACATACCTGCAGCCCAAGAGCTGTTGATAAACAGATTCAGAGTCACATTTGGAAGATCCTGGAGATTACAGTCCAGGCTGAAAAGAAGGATCAAGTTGTTCAGCAACATGTATCTGTGTAGGAGATTTTCTTTGTTATAGAAGAGGCAAGTTTTGTAACAGGAATACATATAGGAGATGTGGAAGAAAGAGGGTCTAGTGTGAATCACAGTGGTGCTATTAGGGAGTCACGGCCAAAATGTCTCTTAAGGTTGTCTCTGTGCTAGCTAACTGCTCTCCAAAAGCTCTGCGGTGAAATTTAGAGTTACACATATTTCTGTAATATTAGTCATTGGCTTGAGTAAAGGAGTGAGATTTCTTAACACTTCCTACATAATGGGGAAAAACTCCTCTGTGGCAGCATAGACTTGGATTCCCTGAGTTGTATTGACTAATACCTCCAGGTCGAGTCCAGTGAGGCCAAAAGCAGCTGTCTCGCATACCCAAATTGTCATGGTTTCTACATGTTTTTTGTTTGCTTGTTCTTAAATAAAACATGTTCACTGTGGTCATCCTTGACCCTTCTGTGAGAAGCTTTGTTGATTTGCCACCGGTGGTTTAACTTAAAACACTCTGCAAAAAATAAGGCGACATGGTGAAATGTGGCCGAGATGTTTGCTCCATCAGTACCTGGGGAAAGAGAATCTGAGCCTGTTTGGTTTAGTTGGATAAAGTATTTTTCATGGGGTACACGTAAGGGCCAGGAGATCTATGCTTAAAATCTGGCGTGTCCCTCTACACATCACACTCTATGTTTAATCCTGTAATTCTGGTACAGGAATTTAGATTTACAAGTAGTAATAAAGAAATTGCCAAATATAACCCTAAATATCACAGTTGTCATCATAAAGCTGCAAGAGACCACAAAACATACAAATATGACCTTCTAGCCAGTTCCTGTTTATTTGCTCTCTCCCCTGCCACGTGCCTTTTACTGGGCTTAGCCCTCAGACAGTTTCTAATTTTGAGTATCTTGTGTCATCATCTCTGCTGTACTGATTTAGAGCCAGCCTAGCTATGTGGTGTAGGAGGGATTTTCAAAGGTGACCAAGCTCCAATTAAAATCTCATCAGTAAAATGCCTGATCTGGTGTGTACATGGATTAAAATCATGGTAGGCGATTTCAGTAACCCCAGCCTCTACCCAAATGGCATTCTTTGCTCTTCTAAATAGATGTATTTTCTTTCATTGTTGATTTTCAAACTACTAGTTTTCTGGAAAATTAAACAACATTGTGCTTGCTGATTTGCCTCTGTTTACTTTCCATAACTTTAAAAGTTTCTTTGAAGCTGTCGACAAAAATAGCTATTTCTCAATCCACGTAATTACTGAAAAAAGCATCAATTTTCTAAGTCTGTGTGGCATTTTTTTTCCTTCTAACTAGCATACTTCTAACCATTAATAGCTTTGGTTTTATTCTGGTGTTATTCTGGGGGCAGCCTAGCGTGCTTTGAAAGACATGCTAATTCTTACATCTGATTTTTAACAATTTTATTACACACGACATTTTATTTAGAAGGGAGACACTTGTTGAAAGACTACGTAGGCTGCAAATGTAACCACTTAGAAGTTATAAAATGCTAGAATAAACTCCATTTTAGTTTCCTTATGTGTTTTGAAAATAATATGAACATATATTCTGCAAAATTTTTTATATTCCTCATGTGCAAATTGAGAATTTCTGGTGTTCCCGTTTGTCCAAGAAACAACTTGTTTGATTGTTAAAATCCAGAGGTATTTCTCCAAGCAGGCATGCA